>NC_044497.1:5015000-5030000 GCF_902362185.1 Chanos chanos | reverse complement strand
CCAAAGCCCTGTCTGGTGTACTCCATGTCACCCGAAACCTATCCAACTAATCTCAAAAACCTGGACCATTCACCCCCCTTCCCCCCCTCCCGAGACTGGACAGGCCAGCCAATAAACTTCACCGAAGGAGCTTGAGTTTAGTCACTCACCATAATCCCGGGTTTCCTTTGGCAGTTTCACAGAAAAAATGATTGAAAAGATTTCTGGAGTTGAAGTTTCCCAGCATGGCTACGGGAGAATATGGAGTGTCTGGCAGCCAACACATGACGCAGAAGTCACAAATCCCGCGTCACATGACCGAGGTCCCAATAATCCCCCCTGACAGGGTGAGGGAACTGCCCTTGCTTGGCCTCGCTTTGTGAGAAAGTGGACAGACTAACACCCTGACCAAAGCGTATCTGGACTGGACCTCATCTCTCTCTACAGGTATGATATCTTTCAGAGAGAGATTATGATATAGAGAACTCTCTTGCCCAAGCTACAGGGGCCAAAAACGTATTACTGAGGGAAACACCCTCGCACGTGGTTCTCTCTGGCCCAGGGAAGGCACGGTGAACATATGCGTGGAGGTACTGGATGTTCTGTGAGCAGTGGGAATATGGATGCTTCATTTGCTCCTCAAAGTGCCCTTAGAGACTATACGCATCTGATCTGGGTACAGTTTACGCTCTCACCTGCTTTTCAACAACATGAATTAATTTTGTTTATGAGGAGGACCTGTATTTGATGTGTGTGAAACGTCTTGGGTCAATGTTATCTGTGTGGGGTTTTTTTTTTTGGGGGGGGGGGGGGGATCAGTTAAACCGCTCTGTGACGATTACCTGTGTTTGAGGTGTGCCTCCAGGTCACAGCGTGGCATGCTGAGAGAGCAGACGGGCGTGAGCGGGCACGTGACGGACAGCTTGTCGAGGAGTTTGTGGACGAGGATGCTGGAACGCCGGCAGCCCTGCAGCTGCAGCCGGGCGCGGTCCAGCGGACAGAAATCCCGCTCCTGCAGGAAGCTGCGCAGGCATCGGGCGCAGAAGGTGTGTCCACAGGGCGTGTCCAGGGGCTGGACCAGCGGCTGGAGGCAGATGTGACAGACCAGGTCGTCATCCACCTCCAGGCGGTAGTTGTACAGGTGGTTCTCCCAGGCCCGGTGGATCTGCCCGCACTCTGGACACAGAGCCTCTAACAAGGCCTCCGTCACCACCCCCGGGTCCACTCCGTCACCAAGGCTGCCCATGGCGGTACAGCACAGGCTTCGACAACGCTCGTCTCCTTGGTTACGGGGGCTTCTGCCCCCCCCCCCTCTTGGGCCTCAGAGGGTCTCACACAGCGCACGGCCGCCCCTCCCGGGCAGACTGTGACATCACCCTGTAGGTAACAGAGAGAGAGAGAGAGAGAGAGAAAGAGAGTTATAGCGGTAAAATGAAAGAGCAAAGGGGGGGTGGGGGGGTGGGGTGGACTGTGTGTGCACGTGCCTGTGTGTCAGTGTGTGTACGAGATTATGTCGAGCTACAGCGTGGAGCGAGCCCCCGTTCGCTAATCTGACACTGTAATCTCTTGCTCTCTCGCCTGGCGCAATCTTCCAATCCAACAGAGAGGGAATTATCTGGGATTGAGAGAGAGAGGGAGAGAGAGCGCACAACCGTGAGACCAAGAAGAGAGAGAGCATAAGAGAAAATGAGAGAGAGAGACAGAGAGACAGGGGAGAGAAATGGACAGATACCCGAAGAGTAGAAAGAAGAGAAAGAGAAGAAGAAACAAAGAGGATTCAAAAGAAGGGGAATTAAATTTAAAAAAAAAAAAAAGTCTGAAACAAAGTCTGAATGAACCTGAGGCATGGATCCGTCCGTTTAAATATCCACTTCTATTTGGGACCCAGTTTTACCCTAAACTGGAGCTAAACTAAGACGCTGACTGAAACAACTCCTCAGGCATGCTTAAAAAAAAAAACTGTCTTCAAAAGACAAAGCGGACAGTATACACCACGAATACACACAAAGATATGTTCTGCAAACTAGAACATCACCTTAAATTCCACTTTGCATGTGTGTGTGCACGCGTGTGTGTGCGTATGTGCGCGCGTGTGTATGTGTGTGTGTGTGTGTGTTTCTGTTTGTGTCTGTGTCTGTGTCTGCGTCTGTGGGCGCATGAGTAAAGTCTCTGAGGACTTACTCAAAGCAGACAGCAGGGGGCATTGCAAAAAGCATCTGAGGACAGTACTGTCCTAAGTAAAGCTCCGTCACTTGCATGCATCCACGACAACTGCATCAGTAGCCACATCAATCTCACATCCCCTCTGTGACTACCTGTGCCTCACTCAGAGTGAGCCTGTCCCTGTCGCCATGGCTACCTGCCTCAGCGTGTCCTTATCTCACAGCTGAGCGTGAATTATTCATGAGGAGACAAAGCTCTCCTGTTCCCTTAACAAAGCCCAATCATCATCTCATCACACACACACACACACACACAAACAAACAAACATGCAGGATGACATCAGTATGTAGAAGAAAGTGTGTTAAATAAATGTGTAGCCTACATTTGCCCCAGGGCGCTGCTGTGTATGAAATCCCACTGATGCACTTCAGCCTCAGTCGCTTTGCCTGGCCGCTTCACGACACGACGTTGGACGTTAGAGTTTGTGAAAATGACGCAAAGAAATATGTTTTGTAAAAATGCATAGGATCGTTACTCAGAATGAAACGTTCAGTTCCCTGGGAATCGCAACACTTTTAATCCAATAATCATGTTCGACGCAACTGTGGTGACTGAGGGTTAAGAGACAGTGAAAGCTTCATTATTGTTGTAACCTTGGTTTTGCTCTCTCTCTCTCTCTCTCTCTCTCTCTCTCTCTCTCTCTCTCTCTCTCTCAGTGGCTGGCTCCGGCTGGGTCTCTGTGTGTGGTACATTCTGGCTGCCACAGTCTGCACTTGGCTCCCATCTTGGAACAAGCATATCAGAGATTATATCTATTCTGCAAATTAGAATGAGTCGCCGAAGGATAGAACGTCTTCCTCACACACACACACACACACACACATACACACACACACACACACACACACACACACACACACACACACACATCTCCCCTACAAGCTTTCCTTAACTACTATAGCCTAAAGAGACAGCATCGATGGTGCATTACTAAAATAATAACCCATCAGTCACTTAAATTCAACAACGTAAGGATATTGCTGACACGCTATTGAGAATATAATACAGAGGCTATAATTGGGTCATACAGGTCTTACAGACTTTTCTGCCCTTAGCATGTTTTTTTTAAGCGTGAGCGATTTCAAGATTATGGCCTCTTTGAACAACAATCTCGTTCTCATATTCGAAATCAATAACCTAACCTTAACCTCCCCCCGCCCCCCCCCCCGTTCCCCCCTCTTCCCTCTCTTCCCTGAGGCTGTATTCACTAACAGGTAGGTAATACAAATAATTTATGAGGAGGAGTCACTTTGCAATACATTTAAACGTCTTTGCCTTTATATTTACATGACAACAGATATAAATGCCTTGTTTTAACAACTGGTGATGGTTACTCAGTCGAAACGAAACAATAACGACATTTAATCAATTCGGACTTAAAACGACCCGACGAAAATAGGCTATTCCTTTGACTATCGGTCTATCTTGCCTCCGTTCAACCATATAATTGCACAGAAAGGGACGTCAGTGATGGTCGGCTAAATGACATGAATCACAGTTTGTAATAGTGAGGATGACATGCAAAATATATGCATCATATTACCTATTCCTGCTCCTCCTTCGTGCGTTGAACTCCAGCCCCGAGAGGGGACAATTATGGACCTCAATCACATCCACCGCAGCCTGCCAAGCCGCATCCGCGCGTCAAAACGCCCCCGTATCTGTCTCGGTAAAAGCGCCGCCTCTGTTCGGTCATTCCGATTTTAAGGCGGGTCCTTGTGCTGTCAGTCAGGTAGTGTATGTTACCTTAAGTGTGCCTGATTAAAAGCATGAACGACGATAATATCATGAAAATGATAGTTTCATAGATTTTGTAACGCTTCCTGGTATTCACTAAAACTTAAAACATATATTTTTAACAAAAGAATTTGACATTATTAATTTTTCAAAGAATGTCGTTCCACACAAACACCAATTTCACAAATTTTTGCGCCAGGAGCGGCTATAACCTAAAGAGGGTCCTGAATTGGGTCTTGAGGATCGAGTAAACACACGCAGAACCGAACAGATCAATTAATGTTTTCTCTGAAATTTTCAAATCGAAGACGAGAGATTGATTATGGACGACAATGAATTGGAGAGGTGTGATCATTCTACAATGTTGCCAGTAACATATTCAGTACATGTCTTTTTTTTTTTTATCAGACTCTTCCACGTTTTAGCATTTTAGCAATTAGCTTGTTAACAATAACTCAATATCAAACTGGTAAGCTTCGAAGCTCCTCAGTTGGCTGAAAATTTGAGCCAAATGTTGAGTTTACTGGTAATTATTACCAGCTACATCTGCTTCTCGACACATCCTCTGAGGAGTTCCTACACAAGCAGAGACCAGAGATTAAACCCGTACGGTTTGAAGTTTATGAAAGATTGGGGCTATTAAGGGAGTCCATGTTGCTTTTAAGGATTGAAAGCCCATTGAAAAGTGAATTCATATATCTGTCGTCGAGTGCTTATAATAAGACTGTGTATGTTTTTATTCCAAATACACCCTCTCAACCTGTAATGTTTAGAGGCAGTGTAACGCATAGTGTACCACAAAGTCCGCGCTGCGTAAGGTTTGCCCCTGTCGAGTTTAAGCCCTAAATTTCACGAATACCTCGTGCAGAATTACTAAAATTAGCTCACGCCCGTAACAGCTTTCCGCCTGCCCTAACAGAGCGTTAATCTCTGTTTGGATGTGAGAGCGAGCAGAAGCTGGCTGCTGAGGCAGCAGCTCCCAAAGCACACCTGTTTCCGCACAGTGGCCAAAGGGCACGTGCTGGACATTTGGTTTTGCCAAATGATGGATGATGACTCAGCCTGGAGCTGGGGGGGGGGGGGGGGGGGGGGTCAATGTGAAACACACATGTGACTCCAGATCCACATTAGAAAATGCAAATTGCAATCAATTCTACCAGTTTGTGAGAACAAATTTGAATACTTTGGCTCCTAGGACCATAATTTACATAAATACAAACTGAATAATTCTTTTGAACATGATTACTCTCTCTCTCACTCTCACTCTCGATGCATCTTCACAGAAAGGCTGTCGAGGAACTCCTTAAGGAAACGAAAAGAGCCCGAACGAGAGCGGAGACGATGGGTCCAGCCGGCTGGTGGGTGACATCACACCACAGAAACTTGCCTAACAGCTGTTACATTTTCCTCCTATTGAATTTCATGTCAATGACGCACCAACATCTCTTCTTTCTGAAAACTTCCGTATGTGTATTGTGTAAATTAGCTACTTGTGATGCATCGGTCGGAAGAGTAACATAGCGGCCGATGAGATTTTGGTTTGTATACAGACGGAATGCTTGAGAGTATATTGATGATTTTTTTTGTGAGTATTCGGAAATGTCAAAATTAATCGCTTTTGTTGTTGTTGTTGTTGTTGTTGTTATTTCCCAGGTTGAAATGTCCTCTGAGAAGCACAAACAAACGTTTTCTGGTCAACACTCTACGTTCCTCCATTGTAGAGCGCCGCCCTAGTGGCCAGGGGTCCACCGCAAAAAAAGGAGCAGAGTATAAGCAAGAGAGGACCCAAGGAATGCATCACGGAGAGGACAAAGAACGCAGTCAGAAAAAGGACTATGAACGCAAGAGCGAAAATCTCCGTTCCCATAGAGACTATGTCCCTTCAAGAGGCCATGCCTCCTCTAGGGATGAAACGATGTCAAGAGGCCACTCCTCCACTCATCGTTCCAGCCAATCAAGCCGAGCACGCTCACGCTCACGCTCACCCTCATCCATCAGGGACACGCCTCCAACTGTCAAAGGGCAGCGAGAGAGAACTCATCACTGAAGTTGGATTGTATAGGAGAAACTCTATTTATATCAAAGAATTTGTTTACACCTGTGGTTTGTTTGAACTAAATTGCACATATGTGCATGTCTTGCTATGCAAGGATTCGTTTAAATAACAGAAATCATATTTTTATTTAACAGATTTTCTTTGTTACCCTGAGGCTGCTGAAATGCAATAATGTAACCTGGTGTTTGATTCATGATCGTTGTTTATAGAATGGACTTTCTATTTTCTAAATGCTTTTTAGTCATGTCTGTGTGAACACAGCAAAAACTAAAACTAATACGCGTGAATTTTATAAATCGTGACGACCTGTTTTTTTTTTTTTTTATGCAACGGTTTGATCTCTTCCCACTTCTTTGCCGAAAATACTGTTATTCTGGGTTGATCTCAGAGTTGAAAATCATCGATGATCTGAAATATGTATTTAACCGTGAAAAGCAAAATCTTGAAAATCTTTGGCAGTCCGCATACACCACTCACCACTTATTAGACCTCTTTCTGACTGACACGGCCAACGGCAGAACTTGAAGGTGTAATACTACATACGGTCCTACAGGCGGCGCCCATACACTGTTGCTGCTTATATCTGATGTTACAATAAGCTTTACGAAGTTATTGATTAGTAAAAATAAAATATATCGACCCTCTAATATCCACTTATTCTAGCATGTGCATTGGTTTGCCATTACATGTTCTAGAGACTTCACGTTTTATTGCTTCGAAGTAAATTTGTAGTGCAACCTGCTGGTTTAACCAAGGCTTTGTATTATTCGTCGCTTATTCACTACGGACAGATTTGCACGTCTGTCAAAATGTGTGATTTATAGCGTAATTATTTTCCTCCAGGGACAACTTTTGATTTCAATTTAAATGTCATTAGCGTTCCTTTGTCGTTACTCGCCGTTTGACATGTTTGCCAAGCCTTTGGACGTCGCCATTGGGTAAGCGCATTTTATCGCCTCTCTCGGTCGCTCTGTCACTGCTTATTTATGCACTCCCTATCAGAACTCTCATTGTGTGAGAGGAGCAGGAAAAAAAAACCCTTGTTACTATGTGGCACACCAGATAGTTCTCCACCACACTTCCAAGCACCTCACCAGCAGTGAGCGTCTCGCATAAATGCGAGCGTTCGGAGAGTCTGCAGATGCACGCGTGAAAGATGCAGGGAGTATCGACAGAAGAAATAACAGATCTTAATAGATTACATAGACAGCCCGAGTCACAAAGCTTTTCATCATTTTAACCCTTTCCAATGCTATTTAGCGGCCCTCCGTGTATTTGGATGTGGATGCTGTTAAAATGCTGTTTACTGTAGCATTTTAATGGTCTGGCTCCCACCTCTAGGGTCGTTGATTATCTCTTAGTCAAATACATGAGAGAGGGTGGGCGGATTTTGCGTTCCCACTAACTGGTTTATGGCACTGTATCTTAAGTCTCAAAACGCTCTTTAATTGCAACCCGATTTTATGTCTCAGTGCCTTAAATTCTGTATTTCCGTCCGACCCGAGCAACCTGGCATCCCAAGTCACTTAAAACCATTACGCCAATTGTTTCCCTCATGGGTATATCACCAAAGTGCGTGTTCTCATTCACGCTTCATAAACCTCGTTGTATATGTCCAACATTGTGGAAATAGGCAAGGATAACTATTTCCTTCCTTTTCAAACGAAAGTCATATATAAACACCATTAAGCGTTGTTACATGGACTGATTTCAGTGGAATGGGTTTACACGAAGTTTATGATGGGGGCAGAGAGCACCATTAAGATATCTCAGAAAGTGCCATTATTGCGTTTGAAGAGCCCTGTGCAAACATGACATTATATCACAGATGATTTCTAGAATCTGACAGACACATTTAAGATTAAAGGAACGAAATTTCACAATTCCTGTCGCATCACGAAAATGATCGGTGTTGCATCTTAAAATGAACACCGCAGTCGATTCTAAGCAGTTGTTTTTACAGATTTGGAACCACATTTCTTCTTTCTTGCTGAACTTTTCACTTAAAATGAATCGATTTGGCGAGTTTTCTGAACTTCGTGCGTCTATTGCACAGGGCATCTTGAACTAATTGAGTCCTGTTTAACACTTAGTGCTAATTGGTTTACATCGAACGTCTCTTTATTTAACCACGAGGACTTTTGTTTAATGGCCCGCGAGCGGGTTTACCTAATGACAGGCAAAGAAAATGAGAGGGGTGGAAACAAAGATGAATGAGGGATGAGAGAGAGAGACGGAGACAAGTTCCGCTGGCCGTTGATGTCAGACTTGTGAAATGGAGTTAAATGGTGCATTTAATTGGCGTGTTCTAGAACTCTCACTGGGATGGTCACGCTTTAACCAATGAGAGAAAAGGGTTGGCGCGGGAGCCTTCTCCAGCTTCATACCTGAGTTTCCATGACAACCTTGTCTCCATCCCACTTCGTCAACTGTCTACCAATACTGGTACCTGTTGCCTATCTGTGACAATCGATTTTCTCCCATATCAGTCGCATATTGATAAGAAAACTGCGCCTCCAACAACGTTAAACAATTGACTTGGTTACTGAACTGTGAACGCTCTGTTTTCCCGAGTATTTTCTCCATAATCCTACATCTATTGCAAGACTACAGAGACGCTCTGTATCCTTGACCCAACAGCACGCTTGAACAGTTCATCTAGGCACTGATTAGGCTACTTATAATGCTCTGGTTAGGCTAGATCGGCACCATTCCCCTTCTGAGGCCCAAAGATAGAGGAAGCAGATTCCCTCGCTCGCTTGCCTGTCGCTGGTTTAAAAGCCAGCTGCAGGTGCAACTCAGGTACACACGGGCAAACATTGATGTTTGCCGAGGGCATTGATTTGCACATGGTCAATTCTGTTCAATTATTGTCGGACGGTTGGGGAAACCAAAGGGAGACGCGAACAGAAACCACTGCGAGTAGTCTAGTTTTATGTAAACAGTGAAACCAATTGCAAGGTGCAAAAGGGTCACATGGTGACGGTGACACACCTATGAGACTATAGCGGCGCCAGACACTCAGAACTCAGGTAGAGCAGAGGTCCCGGGGAGTGGAAACGCATTGGCACATGTGTACTTGTACAGCACAGGATCCCCGGTTACCGGCAGTCATGAATCGGGAAGAGTCGTACTACTCAACAGGCCACCTCTACAAGGACTCCTGTGTCTACCAGAGACCCAGTAATGAGGACTATAGCCAAAGCCCGCCGCCGTGTCTGTACATGGGTCGACAGCCGCAGCCCGTCTATCCAGCGCCTTCCTCGGGCCCAATGGATCAACCGAATGTTCCAGACATCGGCTCGTACAACATGCCGACCCGAGAGGATTTGACGGTTCCGCATCTTCACCATCCACAAGCACAACAGCCGCCTCTCCAAGCGGTCGGAGGATATGGAAACTCGCTCGATCTGTGCGCCGATCGGAGTAGATGCCATCTCCCCTTTCCTTGGATGAAATCCACCAAGTCTCACGCACACACCTGGAAAGGACAGTGGACAGGTAGCTAACTCTCGCTTCGGTCTACTGTCATTACAGGCCTCAAAGGAGTCTTATTTTGCGTGTCTACCACGTGAAAATGCCTTTTATGTGTAATTTGTTTGGGGATTAAAAAAAAAATATATACATATATATATACAGAGAGAGAGAGAGAGAGAGAGAGAGAGAGAGAGAGGCCTATATATTTTTTTAAACTTTAATATTTATACATATATATATATATATATATATATATATATATATATATATATATATATATATATATATATATATATATATATATATATATATATATATATATAAGCTCACCTATCTTTATTTTAGCTAGAACTTCCATGAATCGATATGGGACAAGAAAAAGAAGCAATGACCTTTACATATTTCTCTGTATCTTTGTTAACATTGGAATGGTTGGTCGTATTTACGAAAAATGTCCAATTCCATTAGGAGAGCCTTAAAAACCCGAAGTTTGAACGTAAAGATTGAATTAGGTCTGTTAGTTTAAAAGACTGTAAACGTGACAATGCAAATCTGCCCTGCCAATCAAATTATAATTAATATCATTATTATTTTTTTTTTAAATATTAATGTATTGTATACTTAGTTTCCTCCCTCATTTAACAGGTCAGACGGGATTGGGTGTAAGTTTACCTAATTAGTCAGTTCACAGAGACTCACTTGGCAATTGTTTTACCTAACATGATTTTGTTAAACGATGTTAATTGCAATCATCCATCTAAACCCATGTCACAACTATGTTGTGCAAACGTCTGTCGCTTAGGCGTTGTTTTCTGTTTCCCTGTTTTTCCCTATTATTTATCCATTCCACCAGGAAATATAGACACACACACACACACACACACACACACACACACACACACACACATATATATATATTTAGAGAGAGAGAGATAGAAATTCTTAGGTCAATATTTAGAGCGAAATATTACAAACTCCAACTATTAGTATGTAATATTATAATATGTTTTAACACGTTACCGTATAATGTTATTATAAGCATAGTATAATGCGGTATAATACGTGATGAGAATACGTTCTAATGTTAAGTTTGCAATTATTTTCCTATATTTCAAAGATGACGCAGTTTGGATTCTGGCTTAAAACAACATTGAAACATTAGACTTAAAAGATAGCAATAAAGATAGAGGAGATAAACAACTGAATTGCACTTCAAGTGATTAGTGACATGTTTTGAATAAAAACATGAGTGAATGTTTCAGCTAACCAACAAACATAAATAAAGTCATTACTTTACTTGTTTGGAGGACCGCTACAAATGCTGTTTAGAAGACAGAAACAAAATCCGTAGGAAATTAACGGAGAATCATGTAGGAGACCCAGTCCTTTAGCTGGCCAAATTTGTTTAATAGGTCACAAATACCAAAATAAAATCTATAGATATCACCAAAACAATTGTATGCTAATACTGGGTAGAAACAAACTTGTACAAATGCCATTCTGTTCCGCTCCCATTCCGTGTTTGCTCAGTCTGTTGTCGTCTTGATAACAAGTGATAATAATGAAATATTTATGCCTTTCGATGCTGATTTGTCAAAGCATGCCAAAAGTAGGTGTCTAGCAGTGCATACTGGAGCGATGATAAATGATTGTATATTTTTTTTATCGTAGACACAGGTGTGCGCATGACTACTAACCCACAAACACGTTCCCATCGAAATGTGATTTTCATAAACAAATACATCGATTAACATTACACATTCTGACTGAAACGTTTTTTTTATCGGTACGAACGTTTTGCCATCGAAATGACAAAACCTCAAAACCAAACTGAACAGCCTACTGAAACGATGTAGGCTATATTCCTTTTTACAGTAAGAACATTCAAGTTGTTTCTCGAATGTTCGTAGACTTACCAAAAAATAACAAAAAACACCGCACTCGAATACTCATGCTGATCTAACGTTTTCCTCCAGTAACAATTAAATTGCCGAGATAAATTGCGTTATTATAACTGAATGATGTTGGACTGCTGGATACGGCGGGTTGTCCGAGCTCCACATCGTTCCTGTCCTCGCCTTTTTTAGGCAGGAGAGATGAGTTTTCGTTCGGATGAGCAAAATATCACGAGATGTCCATAATTTTTGTTTCTCCTTGTTTGAGTCACTGCCAGTAAGAATTAAAGCCACCGACCCTCATTTCATTTCGATAAAACCTGCAATAGTTATCCTACAGACCGAGACGTTCATATCAGAGGTACCAGTATGAGAAGGAAATCTAAATTTGAACGTCTTCCAAAGCGACACGAGATAAATATGTGCATCTACGGCCTACCTCGATGAAACGCAGCTTGAAAATTATGTTTAGGATACCTGAAACAAGTGGTTATGGGACACTAGTGTTTAAGTAGGCCTATACACAGTTAATAAATTGCTTATTGATAAATACACACCAAGAATCAATGTTTGAGTTGGTCACTGAAAACCGAGAAATATTACAGTAACAGGAAATTATGCGAGTTACTTCATGTGAGCCCTGAAAGTTATCTTTCTCTCTTTCTTTCCCCCCACCCCCACCCGCTCAGGTCCTTATATGATGGAGGCGGAGGAGAACAAGCGCACCCGGACGGCCTACACGCGCGCCCAGTTGCTCGAGCTAGAGAAAGAGTTCCTGTTCAACAAGTACATTTCCCGTCCGCGACGCGTGGAGCTAGCGCTCACACTCAGCCTGACCGAGAGACACATCAAAATCTGGTTCCAAAACCGCCGCATGAAGTGGAAGAAAGAAGAGGACAAAAGGAGGTCCCGAGGGATGGACCCTGAACAGGATTCCTCTATCACCTCCGGAGACTTGAAGGACGAGCCTTGCGTCCCTGGAACTCCTGCTGCGCCTCCTTCGCCCCTCCACGTTAACGTACCCCCAACTCCTCGAGATCCGGCTTAAAAGGCTGCGATAGACCCCAATCTACTGATAGATTAGCTTTAAATTAATAGTAACTACTCTGTCGCGAAAAGAAGACTTAAACACGAACTGTGACTATCTGGCTGAAATGGGATGACATTCTGCAAGTTTACTGAGGACAGTTAACAGCGTAAAACGTGTCGCTGTTTTGTGGCACTCTCTCGTCGGTAGACGGTGTAATAGTCTGCAGTGATTGACGGAGTTCGATGTTTTTGAGAGCACCTACTTTATCAACTAAAGAAGAACTGTGTGGGAGACATGTTTGTGCAACCAAACTCAGCACTTCAGTTTAATTTTTCAAACATAAACCAGTTGTTCACAAGGAGCTAAAAGAAAAATCAAGCGAATTGTTAGCCGTTCCTGTGATCTCTGTACAAAGACTCAAAGAGGGGAATATTTTTCAAAATTCAATAAACCACATCCCATATAATTTTTTTGTCATATAGTAGTTCCAAGTAACAGATGGGGCATCATCATTAATTATGGAAAAAAAATCCTGATATTTATACGCAAACATATAATTTCGGTTGCAGCCTATTGTGGAAATTTGAACTGAAACTGAAAATCTTACGTGGATGATTTTTTTGTACTGATATCCCTATTAACCCTAATTAATCAGTTACAATAAAGTAAATATTTTCTGAGTATGATTAGAGGTGGCGTTTTTATTTCCCTGAGGTAAATGCATTTTCAAGTGTAGCACTAGCCGCACGCATCATGTTTAATTAGTAAAGATGCCGCTGATTAAACTAACTCGAACTGAGTATTCACTCTATAGACTAATCTGTTCTCCTGTGTTCTTATACAGCAGAGTACGAACTTCAACCACAGAAGAGATGAGTTTTGAAAAACTGAAAAAAAAAAATAATTTCAAAATGACGTGCAACTGTCAGTTTTTCATTTAACAATAACCACAGTTTCCTGCAAAAGGGATTGTTGTAAACGCTTTATTGGCAAACGAACCAAATAAACGACGACAGCAATGGTTTTACATATGGAGGAGATTGACTGAGAAACTTTTGATCGGAACCAGATTCATCGATCAAAAGATGCTTTAGACGAGGAGTCTAACTTCCCTTGCAAGCAATATTGGAGGTATTGAGGCAACAACTGAGCGAGATGCACAGATTCACAGTTTATTCTGAGTGTCAGATAACACAAGATTGTATAACCGCAGGCGACAGATCTTTTTCACCTCGTCTATCGCGCGTTCCAACTCCGTCTCACGCTCATTTGTGAGGCGCTCGCTCAGTTGACGCAGGATGGCTTCTTTGTCGTTCATCCGCGCACAGATCACGAAAGGGAAGCCAAAACGCTTCTTGTACTCCGAGTTGAGATGTCGCATACGGCTGATCTCCACAGAATCCAGAGCGGTCATGCCCGCTTGACTCTGTTCCTCATTAGACTCGCGTGTCAGGGTGCCACTCTGGAGGTCCTTACCAGCTAGGTCAGGATGGCATCTCAGTATGCCCTCTTGCCCTGCGCGCAAGTGAAAATACCCGGATGTTTCTCACATGATCTTGCATATCGCTGATAACAGAAAATGTATTTTAATTCATACAGCTGGAAGACTAGGCCTGCTTCTAATTTAACATACATAAACCTGCCAGTCCTTCATTATCTAAAGTGTTTTTTTTCTCACCGCCATGTCATCACAGTGCTCAATGATCATGAAACTGAATCATACCTGACCGAGGAAGACTGTCGATAAATTCTGCGATATTTGCCTCAATGTCCGAGAGACCGGTGAATGGGCGGCGAGACCACACTGCTGCGGATATCAACGGACATTTTTCAACAACGTTACCGAAAACCTGCACAAAATCCTCATATGAGAGAGAATTTACCGTGTTTATGTCCATGGTCACTGTGATTGCTTGTGGCTCGACCTTTGGAAATATTCGAGAGGTTCAGTGGCCGCAGGTACGCGAAGCAATACAAACAGTGCCCCCCTCCCACACCATCCCCCATGTCTATACTTCCACATGTGTGCTAGGATTTTAACGGGCAGACGTGTGATTTCGGAGCGATGCTTTAGTAATCCGAATTAAACCATGCTGACAATTAGATGATACGTTTGTTTCGTTCAAATTGGTTGTAACTCGTGTTATCGTGGCTTGCAAAAGTGTTAGTAAACGGTTGCGCATTAGTAGAATGAATCAATTTAGATCTCGAAGCCACGTACACCAGGCCGGCTCGGTCTGACCTTTTCACAAAGCGGAAAACCACCACTTATTCCTCAGTTGGCTCACATTTGGCAAAAAAACAGCAAAAGAGGAAATGGAGCAAGCAGACGATTTGCTGTGTGTTACCGTTTAATATCGCGTATGTTTAATGTCGTATATGTTCCGTGAACTTCTGACATCACCAAATCTTAAAATGTAAAGGTTTGTCTCCTCTCAGGGAGGATTCCAACTGTACATTTAACCCTGCGGTGTTACTCCCACGATAAAGAACACTCTAGCGCCCTCTGCTGTCCTTTAAACATGCTAGACAACAGTGTTAGTAAACGTTAAGTTTTATTGAAGTGTTATGTATTACAAAACTAAATGGTTATCGGCAAGTAA
>NC_044497.1:4995000-5010000 GCF_902362185.1 Chanos chanos | reverse complement strand
GTGTGCATGCGTGTGTGTGTGTGTGTGTGTGTGTGCACGTGCATGTGTGCGTGTGTTCTAAAGCACACCTCTGTTGTTGTACAATCCGTCACAATCCCACTTCTAACACCTGTGTCATGCTCTTATGCTCTTGCATAGGCCACACGCTCGTAGCCACGGCAACACCAAGCATCATAACAGCAAAACCATGAGTCAAGCCACTGGTTCAAATCATGAATCAAAACATGGTTTCATTCACAGCATTCTGAGATTTGAGTATAAAAACAGCGTCTCACCTCGTTCTAGAGGTTTCTTAAAATAAGCACATCAACATTCTCTCTATGTGGCTAAATGACACTATACATTTAGAGGGTTAGATGGCTGAGGTGTTGCCTACAACTTTGTGCAAGTGTGGAGAGCTTGAGGTGGAGGTCATCTTTTTTTTATAACTCGACTAAAATAATTGCTGCTTTTCTCAGTCGCAGACGGCCGAGTTGAAATGTGAACGCTTGTTATTACAAGCATCTCTCCACGTAGTAACACTGAACTGCCAGGTTGGATCTCGTTTTGGGGGGAGTTTACAGGGCACACGTGCTCTAAACATGTGCTCTCACCTGGACCTTCTCTTCTGCTGAAAGTTCTGGTAGAGGCTGCTGAATCGGTCCTTGTTAAAGGCGTCCTCCAGTGACTTGTGGAACTTCTCTCGGTTGTTCTTCAGGTAGTTCAGGAGGTCTCCGTAGCAACAGTATTGGAAGATCAGGTATATGGGTCCTGCCAATCACACATCTTTATAATTATCCGTCCCACGACACACCTGAAATCATGCACCGTCAGCTGAAGGAGTAATGACTCTGGTATGATCTACTTTGGAACGCTCTGCCTCCTTTTTTGACGGATTTGACAGAAACATCCTTTCCAGTGATTGGTCGTGACTCATGATTGTCCAGAGCCCAGTGCTCATGGAATCACGTGATAAATCTATCTGTGGTCACATGGGAGTCTGCCCTCGCAATCTATTGGATGTTATGAAGCTGCCCTCCCACACAATGAAGGAAACAGTGTGTGCATGTATCCCAAAATACTGCCTTTAACGGTTCTCTTACAGCATATAGCGTGAGAGGTTAATACCAGACCAGGCAGAGCAGTGAAACTTTCAGCCAACAGTGTTTCAATCACGATCACCCAGCCCCCCCCCCCCCCCCCCCCCCCCCCCCCCCCTCCCGGGCGTGTGAGAGACTACACACTGGGATACTTAACGATCTAGTTTAAAAAAATTAATTGATAACAATTCGTCTGCAAAAAAAAAAAAAAAAAATCTACGGCACCGCTTGCTGTCTTTTTTTTTTTGGGACCGATTCCCGTTACCTGTGCCTGTGCACGCGCCCAGCAGGTTGACGATGTTGGAGTGCTGACCGATAAAAGTCAGCATCTTTAACTCAGACATCAGGGCCTCCTTCTCCACCGACTGGTGCTTGTCTACGGAGTCAGAAAAAAGAAAACGGTTCAAGAGAGAACCTGCGACGGTAACTGTATGTTCTGATACATGCCCACAAGGATTTCAGATCGAGCAGGATTATTTCTGGCCCACTGTGAAGAGAGGACCGAGGCGTACGTTATTTTTACCTTTGAGCATTTTTACTGCCACCTGCGTAGACACGCCCGGTTTACTGATGCCGTACGCTGTGGCCTGTACCACCTTCCCAAAGGCACCGGAGCCCAGCTCCTTCCCTAACGGAGAGAGAGAGAAAAAAAAATGCCTCTGTCAAATGCCACTTCGTGCGGAGAACCTCCAAAGTCTTGGGTAACGAGAAATTCCCGAACTGCAGCGTCACGTCTTCCTAAGCCGTTCACCTGGAGGATGGTTTTGTTCACCTGAACTGAACTGAATGATGGGTAATCATCAAACTGCTGCCAAAGTTAAGCCTGTTTCAACCATCATACCCCAGCAGGCATGGGCTGGGTATGGGCCCTTTAACCAAAGTGGTGAGACTGCTAGTGTTTGCAGGGGCTCTTTATATATAATGATGAGATCACTAAGTAATGATGTCACGTATCAGGTGATTAGGAAAAATTGTCACAGCCCTGACACGGATAACGGAAGCGGAATTCCACTGCGCCAGCACTACTCCAGCCAGTTACCCAGTTCCAAGTTCTCCCGAGGGAATTCCCATTTCTGCTCATATTTGAAGTCCTTGAAGTCGATGTAGATGTAGTCGTTGTCGGACGGACCCATCATCTGAATGATCTGGAGCTGGCTTTGGTAAACAGGTTTCTATGGAGACAAGAAACAGGAAGGTGGGGGGTTGTGTGTATGTGTGTGTGTGTGACAGGCAGTCATTTTTAGATACTGTCTGAGTGTGAACGTATAAAACACACATACCTTCTTCTTGACAAAGTAGAACAGAAGAGCTGTGAGGAGGATAACCCCCATCATAAGAACACAGCAGGCCACCATCAGCGCCCTGGTATCTGAGAGCGAGAAGCACAGTCGTAACTGTATCAAACCTCACACGAAAACTTGCAATAGCACATATGAAAGCTCGGATTGGTCCGTGAGGCTGAATTTGACCCGGACGGACGCGTCTCGTGCAATGTCCCGTGCAGCCACCAGAGGGAGCTGCAGGACCAGGACAGCGGAGGCCTTAGGGAATCCTGAGGCGTGACATCACTGTGGAATCCCAGAGAGTGATGTCACTGACATCAGCAAACAACCGCCAGGGAATTATCACTAACGACTAGGACGGACCGTCCGACTGTCGACTATTACTCACACCCAAGTCATTTCTCTCTGTTTGTCAGCACCCTTGCTCAGTTTTGGAATTACTTGCGTGAGTTCAGACTCAGTCATGTTCAGTTTCAGTCTAACTCCTACACTTCTAAAAACAGCCTACTAACCTTATTTTCCCTCACAGTTATTTATCGATCAACCCCTGCACGTGCTTGTCATGTTCTTTTAACATTTAGGTTTGGTCATACTTAGATGTTTCAATTTTTGCTGTTTCTATGCTACCACGCGGTTTCTGATTTAAAGTGCTCTGACTGTCTAGAACGAAAAAATAGACAGAGTTACCATAGACTGGGTTACCACATGAAATAACACAGGATTCTTTTTAAGGTCTTCTGTGCATCACTGTGTGTTCCTTCATTTACGTCGTAACAGTAAGGCTTTGTGGTAAAACGCACTGATCGTTTGCAGTAACAATGTATAATGTCTGTAAATAGCTTGCCTTTGGTTGCAACAGTATCTTCAAAACGTAGTCATGAGCAGATTTCACATGAACATTAGAAAGAACATTCAGTTGGTTCACTTTAAGTGGTGTTGAAACAGACAATCCACAAACGGTCAAACTGACTGCTCTGTGTAAACGGTTCCAGGCACTGCACTCCTAGTTTATGGTGTTTCAGTCTGGAAACTGAACTTCATCTGCGATTGCACGGACAAAGTGGAATTAAGCGCTGATGTTTATGGGTTACACTTGTCTCCCTTGGTTTGGAATTTTTTTTTTTCCTTTTCTTCACTGTTACTAGGGGCGACAGGGACAAATCCTCTACAGACTGTAAAGATCAGTGAAATTAAACTTCTCCAGTGGAGCTACAACATGGGCAGGCTTGTACGCTGAATCTACACAAACATCGCTGAATCAGCTTGTCGAAGTCCTGTGGGGTTACTGTATGAAACATCGGATCACAGTAGTACTCTCAGTCAAACGTAGACTTTTTGTACCGACCAATAACATATCGATTCGTGGCCTCTTTACACTTCATTCATTCAATATCGGTCATTGTCTTGGCTCTAAACAGCCCAGAAAATGTTTTTTTTTTTCATGTGAAGAGAAGAAAGCATAATGGGTTGAATCTGAGTCGTAGTCAGTCAGGAAAACGACTCACCTTTCTTTACCAGTATAAACTCACTACAGCGCTGGCCTGCTTTATTGTTGGCACAGCATTTGACAAGTTTGCCTGCAGCTTCACTGCGTGGAATCGAAGCCCTCATCCATCTATGGCAATACTCCTTCAAGTCTTCATGTTTCTCAGGCACCTGAGAAATCACTTTCGGGGGCACAGAAGTGGAAGACCTGAGAGACGGCGCAGAAACTAAAGTTACATGAATACACACGAGCTTTGGGAGCATTGTTTTATCACATCTGAGCTGATTCATAACTTTTTTTTTTCTTTTTTGACATAATACACAGGGTGTGACCAGTTGCTGGTCTTGCTTCTGGTTTTCTGATGCAGAACTGTCAAAACAACAACAACAGCAACAACAACAACCACAACAACAACCACAACAACAACTAAAACAAAAGAACTAAACCAAAACAAAAGAAAAAAAAAAAACAGACAGGCCTCTGGGTGTCGGGTTTCAGGTTAACCCCACGCTGATGGATGAGCACATTCGGCTATAAAATAACCACTCCATCGTTACCCTCTCTTCCCAGTGTACCCTGCCCGGGCCTCTTTTTGTTTCCAGTTCCCAAATCCTCCTCTCACTTCCCACACTCACCCAGTAGGGTCCGGCTCAATCGTCCAGGTAACGTCCAGGGGTACCGAGCTGTTGATCATACAGTTGACGTGGTCTTCATCTTGAGACACACGAACGACCGGAAAGTCTGCAAGATATAGAGGAGGTGGTGAAGTTGCTTGCATTGGATCTTAGTTTGTGTTAACTTAAAAGAAAAAAAAAATCCGCACTACTTCAAAGCCCCCTTGTGAGTAAGAGGCATTGGTACTGCGCGGCACAGAAATGAGTCAAACATGTATTTTTAAAGTTAAAGTGCGTCTTTGAGTGTGCCAGTTCTACACGGGACTGAAACTTGCTCTCGCAATTAACAGAACGAAAAATGTCCTTTTTGATTAAGACTCTGGAGGGCGTTTTTTGTGATGTTTGTTCGGTATTTTTAAGCACATACTGAGCCTTGTTAACGCTGGAGAAGTCCTTTTGTTTGCATATCTACGCACCGCAAGTCTGCACACGCTTCTGACATCTGTGTTGAAGCCCTGTGTTTGACTATCATGTCTGTTTGAGAGGTCCAGGCTGCGTTCAGGTTCCAGGCTGCGTTCAGGTTCACTGTCTCTCTGTCTACTCTTTCTTTGTCTGGTTGTCGTTTCATCTGTGTACGTTTCCTTTCTCCTCTTCTCCCTCTCTTTCTCTGTGTCGCTATCTCCCCACTTATATGAGTGTGTACAGGAGTTTAGGTTTTACTCGGTCTCTCTCTCTCTCTCTCTCTCTCTCTCTCTCTCTCTCTCTCTCTCTCTCTCTCTCTCTCTCTCTCTCTTTCTCTCACACACATACACAAACTCACCTGTCACACACAGGGAGAGTTTTTCAGACCTGCTGATGTTTTCCGTCCTCAGGTTTACCCGGTACTCACCGGGATCGGGATTACACAGCTTAAAAGTGCTGTAGAAAGACAACGGGATATCAGACGACCGCGGAAGAGGTCATAAAATCTCATCGGTTTAAAAAAAAAACCCTTTTGAATGGGGTAGTTGAGGAGGACAGCGGAGAGTCTGACCTGTTTCCCCAGCGCTCATTGGACTGGCTGCTTTCCAGAACCGTTCCGGCGGGAGAAGTCCAGTGACAGCGGACACGAGGGTGGGAGAAAACCTGAACCTGGAAGCAGAATTCCGCTTTCTCCTCGGCCGCGATGTTGTTGTCTGCGTTGATTTCCAGTACGTTGATGAAATCGTGATCTGGAAGAAAAAAAAACAAACAAACGCTATTCTCAAGTCACAAAACAAAAAAAGTGGATCTTTAAGACATTATGGATTTAAGGCTGTTAACAAACAGATTTGCTGTAAAATATGTGGTTGGCTGTTAGGTAAGGGTTGCATGTATCTCATGCATGTAGCATGCTACTTTTGCATGTATCAGTAATGCAGTGCAATAACAGAGTAACAGAATTGTTTGGAAAGTGTGTGAAAGGTTTTCATGCTAGAATTAGACTAGGCTAAAATAATGCCTCATTGGTCTTCACAGAAAGGTCCCGAAAGGTTTGGACAAGTGCAGAAAACTACTCGATATTTCATGACCTTTGAAGCTTGGTGGTGACACTATTACTGCATGGTTTGACACAGACTCATTTCTGAGAAGCTGTATGTGGTTGAATTACACCCTTACAGTAAAACAGACGTTTGAACATGCAGTCACATTGCAGGAGATAAATTTAACAAGAAGAGAAGCTGACCCAGACAACCAGTAAGAAAGTGATCATTTACTCAAAGCCCAAAGGGGGGTGGGGGTTTGGGGGTTTGGGGGTTCAGTTGGGGTGGGGTGGGGTTGGGTTGGGGTGGGAGGGGATGTTGTCATTTTCCCTGTGCTGGCAGGAGCTGTTTGTTTGGTAAAAGCTGCAATTGCACTCACCCAACACTTCAACGGTTACGGACTTGACTTTGTCCTCGCTCTTGCATTCATACACTCCACTGTTCTCTTCACTCACTGAGTCAATGAGCAAATACTGTGCGAAGGTCTGGACAGTTCTAACCCTCACGCTTTTGACCTAAACGAAAGGCAGACAGACACAAAGACAGAGCATGAGTCAAAACCTCACTTTACAGCGTCTCCCGAGGTTAGCGAGGGGCATTTTAGCTCTTTTTATAGCCCACTGAGAGCCAGTTGTATGCCTCTGCAGGCATAATGGGTGACATTATCAGCCGTTTTGGTTCAGGTAGACAGACAGACAGACAGACAGACAGATGGGCAGACGGACAGATGGACAGACAGACAGGCAGACAGATAGACAGACAGACAGACAGACAGATAGATAGACAGACAGATAGATAGACAGACAGATAGATAGATAGATAGATAGATAGATAGATAGATAGATAGATAGATAGATGAGAATGGCCCCATACCGTGACGTTTTTGAAGTACCACTGTATAACTTTCCAGTCCATTCCATCCCACCTGCAGCGGAGCAAGAGCGTGTCGCCAGGTCTCAGCATGACCAGCGAAGCCTCTTTGTTTGTACTGTTACTACCCAGATCTGCAACGTAACAGAGACGTCCATCAGGCGTTGCCTAAAGTCCACCTGCTCATACCACCGATGGCAGACTGGGCGGATTTGCTTGATCTAGCGTGGTTACATGGCAGAGCTGTAGAACTGTAAGGATGAACGGCAGATCGGTTCTCATTCGTTACCATAATCATAGAGCTGAGTGCACTCCTCTCCTTTTGAGTTTCTGGCACAACAGGTCAAATCTACATGGTGATACCCATAGCCTTCGATTACGCTGGAAGCCCAGTCTCCGTTCTTCTCCTCATTTGATTGCCTTTTCCGAACACATGCATTTGTGAATAGCAAAGAATTAAAACACACAAGGACATAAGAACACGAACAGAATGAGGGTAACAATTAAATAAGTGCAGTTTCCACCTGCACAGAATTTATTCTTTAGCAAACCGCACGTCATGAGTCAATTTTAGTATCGTACTGGATAAGACTCCTGTCACGGAACCAGCTGATTTGTGGTGCAGGGTTTCCACTCGACGTGCAATTTATGTCATAGTTTGATCTCAGGGTGCTTTGGACTTTGAGCTGTGGTTTGGAAGGTTTCCCTGGTTGCAAACAGAAAAAAATATCCGAGAGAGAGAACCCATAAAAACGACAAATAATACTTTAATCTTTATCTGACATTTTGTTTCGAAGACTTGATAGATTTGCCCAGGATGGAAATCATGTGGCATGAATTTGAAATGCATGAATCATAAGCCACGCACACTATAAAAATATTACCACACATTTAGAGATAACAGGAACGCTTGGATAGACTGTCGGGTATCAGTTTTTTTTAATAGAATTAAATAAACATACCACCCGTCATTTTAACAACAACAAAAAGAGTTTTGGACACTTTAGTTCATGGGATGATAATGGTTCAGATGAATCTTTCACTCACTCAGTGCTGGTTTGGCTGGAGTAACATGGATTAAAGCTTTTGCAGTGCCGCTGTCCGAATCTCTCTCAGACAAACGAGACGGAAGCTGAGAGATTCCAGAAAGTAAAAATCAACAACAACAAAAATAAATAAATAAATAAATAAAACCTCAACATACCTTACAAACTTAACGTGACCTACTAAAAGATAATCTTTATCGACGTCTGCAGTTTAAAACTGACTTCGATTCCATTCAAAAAAATCAAATGTATTGGTACATTCTTGTTGGACAAACGTTTTTTTTCCCCCTAAAATACTTTCAGTGCAATATATTACATTGCTGTTTCTGTTAGGTTCACACCATGAAAGGTATTCCTTCTTGAACTTGTGTGTTACCAGAAACTCAACATGTCATTTTCAGAAAAAAGTATTTCATCTGAAACAGGAAACGGGAAATTCAAACAGTGTAGAAACTCGTTATCGTTTTCCTTTTGATATCAAATAATTATTTTAGAGGACGATATGGCTATGGAATATTACTATACGGCAAATAGGAGACGGGGTAAAAACTGTGTGAGGGTGAGATTATGAAAAAGGTATCTACATTTTTAGTCGTGATGCGCGAGGGATGAGATGTTACTCCGTCTTTCTGGTCTTGCCTCTGCGCAAAGCTGCTGCAACACGCGCTCCACAGCACGAGCAGCATCGCTTCACAAAAAAACACACACACACACACAAACACAAAAATTTCTAAACTGAATAAAATAAAATAAAATAAAATAAAATAAAACGTATAAACAACACTTGGAGAATATGTCATACTGACTAAATCACCCACGACAAATTTCGAAACTGTTTAATTGAACGACAGATTAAGAAGTAGTCAGTGTAACGGAGCAGGTTTTTGCACATTTTCTGCAAAATGATTTTAAATAATACACCGCGGTCCGGCTAAAATTTTCACAAACTCGTTTACAGTATAGGCCCTGGTCTTTCCTTTTTTTTCGTTTTAACAGATTTTCATTTTTTACCAGCGATTTACATGAATTATTATTTTTATTATTGTTGTTGTTGTTATTAGTATTATTAGTTGTGATACTTTTTATACACTGTCGTTTTTTTAAAGAGATCTTCGTTAAATCTGTCGTGAGCATTTGTGTGGTTTTTAATAAACATATTTATGTTGACTCAAAAGCTGACTTAAGATTTGAAAAATTCTCTAACCATCGTCTTTTAAGTGTTGGTATACTCCTCAGGAAACTTACCCGGCAGAGAGTAATTTCTTCTTAAATGCATCGCTTGAATGCATAACAAGGTTTTTCGCTTCGGTACTCTTGCCCAGTGAGATTACATAGTGAACTGAGTTAGGTGAGTGTAGCTCTAAGTCTACATGACGTCTTTCCTTAATGCAGAGTGGTATTGACGACATGAACCAAACTACCGATCAGACAAGAGAACCACTTAAAGATGCAAAGTAAGGTGAAGGAGACCATGAAGACTTCAGTTAAGTTGCGTCTGCTGATATTTTTTCAGTAAAATCAGGAAAAAATACACAGTTGGTTAAAAATATTTTATTATTATATTATTATATTGTATTTGATCATATTTATTTATAGTCCCCCCCCCCCCCGTATTTTTCATTATTTTGAAATGTCCAATTATCCAGGATGTCTCATGAGTGGGATCCCCACTCTCCTAAAAAGATCGGTCTCCTCACCCACAGTCTTTTGTCTCAGTCAGTCTCGCGGACTTATCAACTGCTTTTTTGCAAACACAGAGATAGAGACCGTGGTGATTACTTGGCACTCTTTCAATGTGACTTAAAACTATATATATATATATAATTGTAGGTTTGAATTTCATGTCATTGCAAAGTGAAAACAGTGAAAACAGTCGCGTTGTCTCATAATAAGTGACTCTGAAGGTCTGACTTTACTGGACGTAATTTCAAAATCGATAATTGATCCACTCACAACCTTTTAGTGTCAGTTGCGGTAGGACACCAGCTTACCCATGATGCAAAGCAATGCTAACTAGCGCTTAGCAGAGCAGAGGAAGAGAGTACAAAACAACAACAGTGTTATCCAAGCGCTAACAGGCAGGCTAGCTAGGCCAGCTACATGGACAACGGCAGTTTATATCAATTCACGAAGCACAATGTTTGTTTTTCCATAGCGTGCTACCTGACTGGATGATGAGACTTATATTGTTAAGGGGCCTCAGGAAACGCGCCAGCAGCTTCTTTGAATAGGACCTTTTTGGAGAATCAACTCTACAGCTAGCTGGCTGTCGACGTCTCTCTATGTTTGAGTGTGTTCCGGCAGCAGCAGAGGCAGCAGCGGTGCCATGAATAGTGGACTCCCAGCTTCGGCTGCTCCGCTCGGGGGTGTCGGAATTTCGAACGTCAAGGTGAAATTCTGCCGATATTACGCTAAGGACAAGACTTGTTTTTACGGAGACGAATGCCAGTTCCTGCACGAGGATCCGTCCATGGCGAACATGTCTCTGCACGGCGGCGGAGGCAGTCCCGTCCCTCTGTCCATGGCCGGAGGAGCCGTGACGGCGGCGGGGTATCCGCTCGGTGGGAACACGGCGGTTTGCTCAGGTGCCGGGGGTGCTAATGTTCCCAAAAAGACCGAGTCCCACGGGCCCGCGGGAACGAATTTGGAAGGACAGTTGCTAACCAGTGAGTGAGCTGAGGCCTAGCACGTTCTTTCCTGTTGTTGTTAAACTGTTGGGCCTCAGTCCAGCTATGTTTAAATCGAGACCGTGGCTTCTCAGAGGCCTTTTACCCCCCGAAAGATTGTGAGGAAAACCGTAAGGTTTATCAGCGTGGTCCACTAGCCCCGCAAATCTTTTGGGATATCAACAACATTGTATCTGCTCTAGACAGTTCACAGTGTGTCACTTTTTTGCTACAGTTACGCCAGCACTGTTAGTGGTGTTAGTTGAGGATACTCAGTCAAATGTCATTGTTCATGAAGAAATTTGAAACATCGTTCGGTTAGCTGAAAAGCGACTGTTTGCGTAAACTGATTTTGTGTTCGGGTTTTATTCACTTGTTAGGCCTTCTAAATTGTGTGTTGTAGTCTCAGTGTAAATATTAGTGACTTTACGACACACGTTGAAATCTGAATTTCCTACCTGTCAGTGTTTGCAACATTGTGTCTCACGCACTCGAGCTGGGAGCATGGATGCCATCGAATTACTGTTTGACGTATCATGTTTTGAAATACATCATAAAAGTTAAGCTTGCACTGAAAGCGAGGAGTGTGAGTTGTGCCTTGTGAGTTATGTTTGTTATGGCAATTGCAACTTTGCCATTTTATTGGCAAACGACAGAAAAGTCGAAGTGCAGATATGAGCGCCTTTATTGACTTAACTGTTTACGTCTCCCCCAAGCAGGGCTGTGATTGGCTAGTTTGTTGTCGTAGCTTTTACGCATGCAGGAGAGACGCTTTTTGAGAGCTGCTTTTTGAAAATGTCAAAAAGAAATCATTGCCGCACAACCTCGAACATTCAATCAGAAGAAAAGAGTGCCACACACAAAAAAAACCCTGTTTGAAATCGATAACATTGTAACTGAGAAGAGTCCAGATCTCTTTTCAGAAAGTGTCAGTCGTAGATTTTTTTTTTTTTTTGAACGAATAGGTGACAACAATGGTATTGAAACATTGAAACAAGATTAGTGAGGATGTTACTGGACAGTTTTTTGTTAACTTTTTTTTTTCCCCCCTCATTTTTGTGCAGTCCCGGGTATGGAAAGCGGAGCTCTGAGCGATGCCAATCTGACCAACTCCTATTTCAGCAGCAGCTTCATTGGTGTTAATGGGTTTGGGAGCCCAGCAGAATCCAAATATTCCATGATGCAGGTACTTGTGTCACGCGAACGAGTAGTTAGCGTTAGCGCTAGCGCCAGCGCCTGGGCGAACACCGGTCTAAACACATTAGGAGAGACGGTTGTTTTTTTACTTTAGACGGAAACGCGCTTTACCAAGCCGGTGGTGACTACATGTGATTGCAAATCTAGCAGCGAATCCAGTTTTAATGTTTTCAGTGAGTGCTGCTAAAAGAAAGCCCTCTCTGCACTCCCTACAGTGGTCACCAGAGATGTTAGAACACAACTTTATCTGAAGCTCATAGCCGAAAAAAAACAAACAAAACAAAAAAAAAAGGAGTATTTTGGGCACATGTATTTGTTTTGACAGCGTCAGTGTATAAACGGCACCATTTAAGCATGTATTTATTGTTATTTTTCTTGTGTGTGTGTGTTTGTGTGTGTGTGTGTGTGTGTGTGTGTGTGTGTGTGTGTGGGGGGGCCACGACTTCATTTCCACACGGGCCACATTAGGTGTGCAGGGGACGACGCCTGTCTGGGTGTCGTTTTTAATTTTGTGGGTTTTTTATGTCACGCAGCGGATGACCAGCAGCAGCAGCTCCCCCAGTCTGCTCAACGACGGTGCCAAGAACTATACCCACAGCACCCACGGTGAGGGCCACCTCTGGTTTATACCAAAACACGGCACTCTCTGGCCCTGTCCCAGAGTTATCAGCACCCCCCACCCCCCCAGCCCTTAAAACTTCAAGGGTTCTGAACTCAGAATGCTTGTTCAGAGCAACACTGAGGACAAATCTACAGAAGGCCTGATTTTTAGTATATGGAAGAAAAAAATAAACAACCTCCTAACATGGTCTGAGATTAGTTCAGTGTGTTTGCTGTCAGGTTGTGTATAACGCGTGCGCCGACAGACGGTTTGAGTGAATGTCGTCGTTTAATGCAGAGCGCGGTCCACGTGATGACGTGAAATTCTGTCCGCTCTGTCTCCACTGTCCTCTCTGTCTCCACTCTTGCTCCGTGTTTGACGAGAAAGAGCGTATCTAAGAACAGAGGAACATTTGAATACTTCAGATGCACGGCGGCTCCAAAAAAGTGAATTCACTGAATATTTACCCAAACGAACAAGTTATCACTGATGAACAGCACCCAGTAATGCCTAAAACAACAGTACAGAGAGACACACCAGTCAGCAGAACAGCTCATTCAGTTTGATGATCGGGATTTTGTGCTGGGGGTGGGGGGTGGGGGTGTGGTTATTGATTTTGATATTGGGAATTTGGAAAGCGTGTCCGTGTTTGATCCCGTGTTTCCTCTCTGTGTTCACCGCAGATCCCATTAACTCTCCGACCTCTTCGCTCTTCAGCGACTTTGGTGCTCTGAGCATATCACAGCGGAGGAAGGTGAGAGATCCACCGTCCGCACCTTTACAGAAAGCCTGTTTACGGAAAGTCCGTCTGCTTTCTGCAATACTGTGACGGGCTTGGGTTGGGTTTCTGACAGAAGCAGCTGTATTCCACCGCAAAATGCAGTCTTCACCAAGCTGTTTCAGACTTAGAAAAGGAGGGAGGGATTCTTCTTTCTTTTTCTTTTTCTTTTTCTGTTTCTTTTTTTTTTTTTTTGGTTTTGGTTTTGACATTACGGTTTCCAGATTACTCAGAGTGAGGAAGTTAAACTTTATAACTCAACATTAGTCTGCTAAATTTATTGACAACCTTTGACTTAATTTGCTCTGTCTGTCTGTCTCTGTCTCTCTCTC
Organism: Chanos chanos; assembly: GCF_902362185.1. NCBI lineage: Eukaryota > Metazoa > Chordata > Actinopteri > Gonorynchiformes > Chanidae > Chanos > Chanos chanos. The sequence continues at coordinate 4,996,546 of NC_044497.1, read as the reverse complement.
TCTCTCTCTCCCCCTCTCTCTCACTCTGTGGAAGGCCCCTAACCCAGCAGCTAGTGAGTTTATCCCTAAAGGTGCTCCACGCATGGCCACCATGTCTCAGACGGCCGTGCAGGCGTTTCCCTCCCCGCTCTTCCCTCACCCCAGCCTGGGTGGCTCCTCTGCGGCAGCCCTGGCACCCGGTGAGTGATCCCGGGCCGACCCGTTCAGAACCGGCGCTTCCCTGAGGTTATCCTCCTCACCCTGACGGTGACTGAGTGGAAGTTGTGGGGCTCTCTTTATGGCATTTAAGCTTTCCTTGGTCTCCGTAGTTTGTGTCAAGGGGTGTTGTTTTGGGTTCTTCTTTGAGTCCAGACCCAAACTACAGTACATGATGAATCAGTTAGAAATGATGAGCTGTGAAGTGAATCTGGTTATACTTTTGTGAGACTGTTATGTTTTTGGTTTGGCTGGAATATTTTTCTTAGAGAGCTTTGCATACCCCTACCGCATACACCTGTGCAGCCTGTTTGACTTTTTAGAATAAAGCTTGGGGTGAGACAGACGATACGTTTTGTGAAACTTGAGATGTCCCCCCCCCCCCCCCCCACAGGGATGTCTCTGTCTGCTGGTTCCTCTCCCCTCCACTCGCCAAAAATCACCCCTCACACTTCACCCGCCCCTCGCCGACGAAGCCACACCCCCAACCCGAATCCGGCCAATTACATGGTGCCTACCACTGCGTCCGACCAAGGGGGCGGAGCCCATGTCATCCAGAAGGAGACTGTTGGCGGAACCACCTATTTCTACACTGACAACACCCCCGCACCCATGGCAGGGATGGTACGTTCCATAGGTTCACTTAGATTTCAATTTTTTTTTTTTTTTATTTCCTTCAGAAATATGGTCTCATTTTGCCATGTATTACGCTTGCAGGTGTTTCCTAATTATCATATCTACCCTCAAACTGCCCCTCATGTGGCGTATATGCAACCCAAAGCCAACGCGCCATCCTTCTTCATGGCCGACGAACTCCGACAGGTACTCACAAACACACGCTTCCTCCTCCCTCTCCTCCTCCATCTCCTTTCCCCTGCTCCCTCAGGGTTATTCAACCCGACCAAAGCCAAGCACTGACGAAGCATCACTTGTCTTTTTTGTATCGTTTTCGTATTCACAACCGAATCCCCACTCATCTGACTTAAAAACAAAATATCGCACCGTTTTACAAGACCACATGTTAGAGACTAAGGATTGTTAGTACTGATAAACAGAAAACTCCTGACAACTTGACGTGTCAAAATGATATTGTTAACGAAACCAAATCTTATTCATGTTTTCTCCTCCTTTCACCCTGTGTCTGTCAGGAATTAATCAACAGGCATTTGATAACGATGGCGCAGATAGATCAGACGGAGAACCCAGGTGAGGGGGGGCGGGGGGGGGGGGGGCGCGTGGGGGAACGTTTGCACTGTATTGTGAAATGGTTGTGAAATGCTCTCCAGGTGTGGAGGGATTTTTTTTTTTGTTTTGTTTGACGGTTAAGGATGTCTCCTGACCGTTCGTGAGG
>NC_044497.1:4977500-4985000 GCF_902362185.1 Chanos chanos | reverse complement strand
AGAAAACTGAAATGATCTGAAGTCCACGCTCTGGCACTGCTGCATCTCTCCCTTCTGTAAGAAACCAACTCACCCCTTTCTTCTACAGAGGCACTACCAGACAGGACAGACCACTGGCCTCGTGTGTGTGTGTGTGTGTGTGTGTGTGTGTGTGTTGTGTGTGCGGTCCCTTTCTGAGAGGAAGCCAGACAACTTTTGTCTGTATACTTACCTGAGTGGGACTAAATCCTGTGTGTGTGTGTGTGTGTGTGTGTGTGTTCATACTGACCACTGATCGAATGTGTGGCTCTAACAGTCATGAACCCTGCTCTCACTGCCTGCTCTGGGGTCAGGGGTCATGAGAAGTGGGGTGAGGGTGAGGGTGGGGTGGATTTTTTTTGGGGGGGGGTGGGGGCTGTGTAGTTTTCGGTGGCACTGATTAAGGGGCTGTATCACCTGTTGCCATGGAAATCCTTGTCCTGTTGGCTGATTTATGCAACCTCCAGTTTTGATTTCACAGAGCCCCCCCCCCCCCAATCTTGTTTCGGCAATGTGACAGACGAGAGAATTCTTCAGTATGGAACTGTATTTTTTTTTTTTTCTTTTTCCCCCTGTTGAGGAAGAATGAGGCTTTAAATCCTAGCTCTCCACACCTTTCACACAAACCAAAGAACTGCGTCTCTCTGGGAGGAGACCCGGTTCTGACCCGATATGGAATATTCTCTTTTTCTTCCTCACTTCCTCCGCTGGACACGCCCGGTTTTCACCTTCTCTTTACTTTTCCCTCCTTCTTCTCTCGTCCTTCGTTCTCTGTATCCACCCTTCCCTCCTCTCCCTCACCGTGCCTCTCTGTCTCTCGCTCTCTCTCTCTCCGGTCTTCTGACTGCCTCTCTCCATCTCTTTCCCTTTCTCTCCCTCCACCCTCTCTCTCTCTCTCTCTCTCTGTCTCCAGACACTCTTATTGAACTTGGTGAATAAGATGTTTTGTGATTTATGGCTGGTCCTCCTTACAAAGCCCAGCAGTAGTGCAGAGATGCTTGATTGGGGGGGTGGGGGGTGGGGGGGGGGGAGATTGGGTTAAAGGGCACCTCGCACTTCATGAACTGTCTTTCTATGGACCAATCCCAGTGGGAGGGGGGAGGGCAGAGGAATTATGGGATTTTGTGTTTAATTTCAGGGGTTTTTTTTGTTTTGTTTTGTTTTTTAACTTCAGATCATGTGACGTGAACTTGCTGGATACACAGAGCAACCGCAGCTTCACCTAAAACCCAGGGAGCGGTTTGGGGTTTAGGGTTTGGGATTTAAGGTGGCGTTGAGGGTTTAGGGAAAGGGGGGTGGGGGGGGTCAGGGGGCTGGGGGGCATGGGATTGACTATTGCACTCAGAGCAGTCTAGAATTCTCTCAGGATGACTCCCATCAGGAATCAACCAATGATTGAATGTGTTTGACCTGTCATTGGTGGCCCTGTCCAATTGGTGAGTCAAGCTGCAGTGGAATGGGCGGGACTATGAGGGTGGGAAGGGTGCGGTGGAGCAGGCTAGGCTGCGCTGCAGTAAGGGACGCTGTGAGTTGCTCTGTGTTGAAATTATGTACCATCTCTTGTTTTGTTTTGTTTTTTTTTCTCTTTTTTTTTTTTAGTGAATCGATCAGTCAGAAAACAAACAACTTGGTGAATGTGGTGCCAAGCGCCCCTTGTCCTCACAAACAACACACACACACACGCATACACACACACACAACTGTACCAAGTCCACATATAGATAATTCTCATATCATGGTCCCCGTGCCCCCTGCCAATTGCACTCCAGAAGAAAGATTTTCTGTCCTTTACACACACACGTACAAACAAACACACACACACACACACACACACCACAGCCACTCACCATCCCGATATGTTTTATCTTCCTTTTATGTTTCATTGTCTCACATTTTGCAATACTTGTGTGTGCAGCAGTATTTTAATAAAGAATACCAAAACTAAGAGACGTTCTCTCTGTGTCTGTCTCGTGTGGTTGGGCAGCTAAAGGTGATTAACTCTAGTTCGTATGGGGCCAAACATTTGGTGCAACCCGCAACCAAACGACTTTCGCTGATCAGTTTGGTGAACTTCACGAACTGACAACGGAAGCTAAGTCGTGACACCAGCTTGTGCAGTTCACGGTTGGGTTATATGAAATTAGAGCGTTTGACACCCATGATTTATGGTGTTGACAAACGGTTTGTTAGGGTGTGGTTTTTTTTTGTCGAGGGACCGGGAAAAAGAGAGAGTGTAACCGTAGCGTTTTCTTTGCCATGGTAACAAGTAAAATTCCATTGCAAGCATTGCATATTTAATAAGAGTCCCGTGGAACAGGAACAGACAGGTCTTCGTGTCACATTCATGCAGAAATCAAAACATTTCAACTGCAATTCACTGCAAACTGTTTGTGCTGTCTCCACCATCACACAAGTTCTTCATCTGTTTTCATCCAAACAAAAACTACAGTGAATTTGGACAGCATTCTAATATATATATATATATATATATATATATCTGTATATATATATGCATGAATATAGTTTCCCAATTGCTACAACATCACATATTAGGATATTGCAATACAGCACCTAGTACTATATGTACTGCGTAATTAAAAGGTTAACACATATCCACTGGTCTATATAGATGTTGTGGTAAACAGTGTAAATGCACAGTTAGTGAAAATTCCCATTTAGAAAATAATACAGCATTTGTTAATGACATTTTGATATTAACGTAGTGAACGTAAGTAAATACAGGCCGTTTTCAGACCTTTTCCAGCATATAGAAAATGCAGCACCAAGAATGCCTCCCGTTCTCGGCCCGTTGTGTTAATCCTGTTTGCAGTGCTCGGTACCTATAAAGCTAAAAAATAGTTTTGATAACATACAGCATGGTGGATTAATAAATATATTGTTATATATGCTCTGACAGTCAGAGATGCACAATCAAACACGAAGGTAACCCTGTATAGCGTCCGAGACTTTATAGGCGTGATCTTAATGCAGTCATCTTAAAGACACGTACATTACCAGCATATGCCACAAGAGGGCACTTGTGCTGATTCACATGTCCACTTCATTGTTGGCATTCCCCGCCCTAGCTTAAAGAAGTAGCTTAGATAGCGCCCTCTAGTGTAACCAGTTTTTAAAGACTTCAGATTTAAGTTTACCTTAAAAAAAAAAAAGTAACAGTCACGTTTTTACCGCAGTGAAACGTTAGAGTTTAGATAACATGTACTGATGGAGGAAAAGGGAAACGTGAGGTAGCTATATTGAGCTTAACTGAAGCTGTTGATCTAATATACAAAATAATGCCAAAAAAAAAAAAATGGATTCAAATTTAAAGTATAAATGACTGTTATATGTAGTGGTATATATAACAAAGGGGTAAATCTCTTTCTAACTTGAAAAGCGTTGATATGAGAAAGTATGAGAGACATATTGATGTGAAAAAATGATAACGGTAACGATATAAAGTAGCCCAGGAAAACAATAGCGTGTGTGTGTGTGTGTTAGAGAGAGGGGCAGAGGAGTGCGGAGTCATAGCCGGGAGGAGGGGAGCAGCGTGACTCCGAGTCGCAGTTATGTTGGATAACGGCCAGTTCATTCTCAGCCATGCCACAGGGGGCGCTGTTCATGCAGCCCAGCCCTATGACAGGCACCACCGAGTCAGAGCACTTCCCCACAGTCGGCAACCTGCAACACAAACAGTCGCTCTATCACATTCGTCCCGTACAACGAGCAAAGGACACAGAGGTGTCGAGGACATCGTGAAACTCCATTAGAGTCTTTATGTAGGAAATGGGCGAAAATTTTCTAATGGTGAGTGATGGATGACGTTTTTTTAATGATGAACAAACTACCTCTACTTCTCTAGCCCTTGCTGATCTGCAGTGGGAGGGGCAAACAAACAAGGAAGGGGCAAGGGATCTTCAAATGAACCATGAGGGGACTGTGTGTATTCCAGGGCCCATACATCTCAAGGGTCGCATAGTGCTGATCTACAATCAGCTGCATTCTGTCCATATCATTAGATTCATTAGGGTAACGAAAAGGGGAATAACTGATCCTAGATCAGTACTCCGATAAAATTATGCGCGTATTACATAGATATACACAGTGTGTGGCTGGTTAAAAGCGTCGCTCTCAGCTGTGGGCAAAAGTAAGGAGTCGCACTCACTTGGACAGCGTGTCGTGTTTAAACTTTTCACTCCATTTTAGCTTAAGAAACTCCTCAGATGGAAGCACCATTCCACTGTCAGTCTGACTTTCCTGGAAATCAAAACACCACAAGACAACGTCGTCTTAGCGGAGCACACTGTCTTATCTCACGCCCATCTCAGAGGCCTCAGAGTTAAACCAAACAGACGTCAGAAAACATACGTCAGAAATTTCCCTGTTTGGCGCCTCCTCAAATGTGCTGTTTTCAATTCTTCTGGTGTTGATATAGCTGCGATGAACAAAGATAAGTTTAGTCATTTTTTTTTGGGGGGGGGGGGGGGGGGGGGGGGGGGGGGTGTAACTGGAGTGAGTATTTAAAGCTCGCAATGGACTTATATTCAATAAACTTATTAACATTTCAACAGTTGTCTTATATTATATTGTTACATTGTAACATGTCTTCCCTCTCATGGTGTCAGCACTGAGGCTTGTCTTACCCAGAGTTCCCTGTTCTCTGGCTGGTGTCTCTGTAGTCGTTCTGCTGGGGAAGAGCATCACTGTCCCCTTTGAGGAATGTGTTTAGGGGAATATAATCTTTCCCATCCTGGAGAGAGAGGGAGAGATAGAGAAAGAGAGAGAGAGACAGACAGACAGACAGACAGCCACTTACATTATATTTACATTTATTTATTTATTTAGCCAATGCTTTTATCCAAAGTGACTTTCAAGACATACAGATAGACAGACAGACAGGAAGACGGAGTGTTATGCCCAGCTAATGTGTAATATCTTAACTGTCAAATGTTAGTGTGTTTAAGGCACTGCGGCGTGTGTGTATAAGTGTGAGTTTGTGTGTGTGTGTGTGTGTGTGGGGAGGGGGGGGTTGTTGTTACACACCAGTTGAACCCGTTCCTGTAGCAGGTCTCCCAGCGTCTTCACTAACCCAGAGAAGGTGGGTCTGTCAGCAGGGTTGTTCTCCCAGCAGGCTAGCATAGTGTTATAACTGTTGTAACGAAAACACAAATACAGAGGTGTCCAAATGCCACATCTTCCCATGTCTACCTGTCTGACAGAGTCAACTGGTTCACCAGTGCCCCAGTCACTGAGTGAGAGGCATAAAAAGGTATGACTGGTCAAAGACAGACTCCTCTGAATAACGTCTTTTAAAGTATTGAATCGTAAATGAATGGATGAATGTATGAAAGAATGGTTAAATAAATATGTTTATTTTATGAAAAAAATAAGCTTTTCTAAAGAAAATTTCGTATTTTTTTTTAAATGTAATGTTGTATTATTATTATTATTATTATGTAGTGGTAGTAGTAGTAGTAGTAGTAGTAGTAGTATTTTATAGGGTTGTATTTATTTTATTTATTAAAAAATGAGCATACAAACCATTCAGCAAGGTTCACTGATTCTTTCAGGTTCACTGATTCTGATTTCTATCTGTATCTGTTCAACCAACAAAATGATCTGTCTCTGTATCTGTATTCAGACAGTCCACCGGAAGTGGGCGTGATTTAAACTGGAAGTCATGTTAAATCAGGCAAATGTTGTATCTCTAACTTAATATTCAATGCCATTTTTGTGCCTCCAAAGCATCAAATTGACTTGATATTGGCATATAATTAATGATGAAATATAGTTCCATATCATCATACTGTACATTTCATCTCTCTCTTTTTTTTTTATCTTTGTCTTAAATAAACAGTTTTAAATAAAGTTTTATGAACTGTCTGAACCCCACCACCATCCCCATCCAGTCTCTGATTGAACAACCAGAAACTGAAAGAAGTGTTGTATAAATCGAAAGATTCTGTTTTGCATTGGAAATAAAAACTATTTATAGTAAAAAAAAATATATATATATAGAAAAATATCCTTCAGTTGAGCAGAATATTCTTAAATTCCAATGATGCTGCGTTTGTGACTCTTGATGTGTCATTGTTATTGCAGTTCGCTAGGGGAAACCTGCATCACAACAGTAATTTGCGCCGACGGCAATTACAGAATATAGCGATCACTTTTCAACAATGCGTAGTAAATGAAGCAACTTTCGATTTTTTTTTTTAAATGGATGAAATTAAACTGGAAGATCTACAGGTTCTAAGCTTTGTTTTGTAGGTTGCAGGGGGTATGCCTAATCCAGCTGCCACACCAGGCTTTTGTCTCGCTAGCTCCCGCGCCTGACTCAGTGGGGAAGACTACAGAATAGCGATCACTTTTCAATAATGTGTAGTAAATAAAACGACTAGTTAGTGAAATCAGAGTCCTATGTTGCAAACAGAGTGGGCACTTTTATCTTGTGGGCATTCATAGTGATATGAATCGATGTGAAGAAACATAATGGCTGACGCACAGACATGTCAATCATGGTTTTTGTTCCCAAATAATAACGAGCAACTTCGGGTAGAAGAAATATCTGTTTCCATCGCATTACTTGTGTTTTCCCAAATAATGTATTCGGATTCGGGTACATCCCTAGTCTGTACTATGAGTACTCATATCTCTGGAGTGTCTGTACTATGAGTACTCACATTTCTGGACTGTCTGTACTATGAGTACTCACATTTCTGGAGTGTCTGTACTGTGAGTACTCACATATCTGGAGTGTCTGTACTATGTGTACTCACATATCTGGAGTGTCTGTACTATGTGTACTCACATATCTGGAGTGTCTGTACTATGTGTACTCACATTTCTGGAGTGCTGTACTCTGGTGCTCGCATGCGTGTCCCCTGCCTCAGGCGGTGGCAGAACTCCTCGTCAATATTCAGTCCTGGGTACGGTGATGCTCCTGAGCAACACACACGGGAAAAATCAAGCGCCATGTTCCATGGTTTCATACACCACAGCTCATGTTTAAGCGGTTACCCCATGTACGTCGGCCAAATCCTACTACTGAACCCCTAATGTCCCGTAAGTCAGGAGTATTCAACTCTGGCCCTCAAATCGAAATTCAGCCCTGTAGTTCTCCTAATCGCTGCGATTTAACTCGCCAATCTGTGCGCTTAATTGGCCCCTGAGTCATCAGCGCTGACTCCTAAAAACAGGGGAATCATGGGAAATCTGTGATGCCTGTTGCTGGAGGACCTGAGGAGAACAGCACTGCTTTAAGTGATGAGGGGGCAAAGTCCCCAACACTACCTTACAATGACGTGTAGTCAATGCTCTTGCAATTCCTGTTCATTACATAATTCATTCTTGTTCATTATATTATATAACAGTCTGGGTGTGTGAGGGTAGGGGGGGTGGTTCTTACCTAGTTCAGGGGCAGATATTTTTAGAGGAGTGTTCTAAGGGTGGTGCGGTAATGTTTCACCAAGACCCGAAATA
>NC_044497.1:4965000-4972500 GCF_902362185.1 Chanos chanos | reverse complement strand
GCCCTCTGTTGGACAACAAAGAGAAAACGCCTGACGTGTCTTTCCCAAGTTTTCTTTTCTTTTTTTTTTTATTCCACAAGCTTCAGTTGTAGAAGACAGAATGTATAGCACTGTACTGTCAGTATAGAACAGATTTGAATATTTGTGACATAAGATGTTTATAAACGTGAACATAAACCAAGTCACACTAACTAACACCTACTCAGCTTGGGTCTAAATCATTTTGATTGAGCCAATGGAAACCAAACATGAGCCTCCATTAAACAATATAGTTTTCCTCATTGCCCAAATCCACAAATCAATTGTTTTCTGACATTCTGACTGTTGGAATAAGATATGGAAATTACAGCTCCGGAAGACTTGGATTGAGAATCGTTTACGGAGGAACAAGGGCATTTTCACACCTATGGTTCGTTTGCTCCGGTCCGAATCAGTCAATGAGTTTGTAAACTTACAGCGTTTTCCCCCCTCGGTTCGGTTTCTTTTCACACAGAGAAAAATGTAAGCGAACCAAAATGCATCACAGCAAACCATGTGAGAATGTTCACTCTGCTTATTGGTCAGATGTGTCAGGGGCGGGCGCAAGAAAGCAAATACAGGAAGAAGGTCTTGTGTTCTGCAATATACCAGGCAAAACTATCCCAGCAGAATGCCGAATGCACTTCGAGGAAACGTCTTGAAAATACGATACTGCCTCACACTTTGCAAAGAAGGCGCGGTGTTTAGCTCAAACTGGCGGAGTACACCTGGCGGTTTGGTCAGATCGAGGGGCAGATCGCGTTCCCACCGCAAATGAACCGCAAATGAACCGCTCCAGAGTTCGTGTGGGATCAGACCGAAACCACCTCCTCTCAAGGGGTCTCGGCGCGGTTGTTTTGGTCCGCAACCAAGTGCGATTACCGAGTTCACACCTGCCCAGACGAATCACACCGAGGGGGAAAACAAACCAGAGTCCGAGTTAACTGGACCAAAAAGTGCAGGTGTAAAAACACCTGAAGTTGTGTGGAATTTCTGGTCTGGTATTTTATGGAGGAATGTGTATGAGTAAAAGTGTTTGTGTGTGTGTGTGTGTGTGTGTGTGTGTGTACCAACCTTTCAGCATTTTGACCGCCACAGTGGAGCAGCTGTTGGAGTTTCCGATGCCAAAGGCGGATGCCTGCATCACTTTGCCAAATGCTCCTCTTCCAAGTAATTTCTCTGGAAAGCTCAAAAACATTAGCATGTAGTACACAGACACAGTTGTACTCCCATATACACAAATACACACCCACCCACACACGCATACACACACACACACACACACACACACACACACACACAAAGACCCAGTCACACAATCACACAGCATACCCAGTTGGAGACATTCTCGAGGGAACTCCCACTCGGCGGGGTCATACTGTAATCTGTCACATTGCTCATCCAATGGCCCCTCCCCTGGATGCAAGATGATTGGCAGGTACTCTGGTTTGGTTTCCACTGAGCTTGGCTGAAGACAAACATACATCAAACAAGCGTGCGTGTGTTCAATTTCCACAATCTGACTTAAATCAAAAATGTTACCGACACTAGTAAGATGCAAGACATCTCATGTCTGACACAGTCATTGTGACATTTGAACAGAAAAAGGTTTTTTTTTTTTTAAGGGGGAGCGGGAGGGTCGGTCGACTCCCACCTGTCGGAGTTTGCGAATGAGGAGTGTGAGTAACAGCCAGAAGAGTGTGGCCACCACACAAGTACATGCCAGCGTGGGAATCTCCAGAGAGAGAGACTCAGACGAACCTAAAACACAAATATCAAAGCACAGAGAGAGGGAGAGAGAGAGAGAGAGACAGAGAGGGAGAGAGAAACATTTAGTGGGAACCCAAAAGTGATAAAATGATGTTATGCAACTTATTAGCGGCACATCAACAATTCATCATTAAGTCCTAAACATTGGATAAGATTCAATAACATCAAAGGCCTGTCCAATTAAATCTACAGCCCCTCCCAAACCCCATTACTAACTCAAAACAAGCACTTTATCAGTAGTCAGTCAGAGAGAGAGAGAGTGAGAGACAGAGAGAGAGAGAGAGAGAGAGAGAGGGAGAGAGAGAGAGAGAGGATGTGGTTGTTATGTATATCATATCGTGTATTTATGTACAGTAAATTTGCCTTTTATGTGTGTGTGTGTGTGTGTGTGTGTGTGTGTGTGTGTGTGAGATTATCAGTTTTTTTTCTACAGTTATTTTCTATGTTATTTTTACTGCGGGTTTTTTCCCCTTGCCTTTGCATATCTTTCACTGAAGCATACCAGAGCACTACGCTGAGCCAGCGTACCAGATCACTCAACCAGAATACCAGAGCACTCAACCAGCATACCAGAGCCCTGAACCAGAATACCAGAGCGTTGAACTAGCGCACCAGAGTACTGCACTGAACCAGCATACCAGAGCACTGAACCAGAATACCAGAGCATTGAACTAGCGTACCAGAGCACTAAACCAGTGTACCAGAGCACTGAACTGAACCAGCATACCAGAGCACTGAACTAACGTACCAGAGCACTGAACCAGCATACCAGAGCACTGAACCAGCATACCAGAGCACTGAACTTACGTACCAGAGCACTGAACTAGCATACCAGAGCACTGAACTGAACCAGCATACCAGAGCACTGAACTTACGTACCAGAGCACTGAACTAGCATACCAGAGCACTGAACCAGCATACCAGAGCACTGAACCAGCATACCAGAGCACTGAACTAACGTACCAGAGCATTGAACTAGTGTACCAGAGCATTGAACTAGCGCACCAGAGTACTGCACTGAACCAGCATACCAGAGCACTGAACTAACGTACCAGAGCATTGAACTAGTGTACCAGAGCATTGAACTAGTGTACCAGAGCATTGAACTAGCGCACCAGAGCACTGCACTGAACCAGCATACCAGAGCACTGAACTAACGTACCAGAGCATTGAACTAGTGTACCAGAGCATTGAACTAGCGCACCAGAGCACTGCACTGAACCAGCATACCAGAGCAGTGAACCAGAATACCAGAGCACTGAACTAACGTACCAGAGCACTGAACTAGCATACCAGAGCACTGAACCAGCATACCAGAGCACTGAACTAACGTACCAGAGCATTGAACTAGTGTACCAGAGCATTGAACTAGCGCACCAGAGCACTGCACTGAACCAGCATACCAGAGCACTGAACTAACGTACCAGAGCATTGAACTAGTGTACCAGAGCATTGAACTAGCGCACCAGAGTACTGCACTGAACCAGTGTACCAGAGCACTGAACTAACGTACCAGAGCACTAAACCAGTGTACCAGAGCATTGAACTAGCGCACCAGAGTACTGCACTGAACCAGCATACCAGAGCACTGAACTAACGTACCAGAGCATTGAACTAACGTACCAGAGCACTGAACTAGCATACCAGAGCACTGAACCAGCATACCAGAGCACTGAACTAGTGTACCAGAGCACTGAACTAACGTACCAGAGCACTGAACCAGTGTACCAGAGCATTGAACTAGCGCACCAGAGTACTGCACTGAACCAGCATACCAGAGCACTGAACTAACGTACCAGAGCACTAAACCAGTGTACCAGAGCACTGAACTAGCGTACCAGAGCACTGAACTAGCGTACCAGAGCACTGAACCAGTGTACCAGAGCACTGAACTAGCGCACCAGAGTACTGCACTGAACCAGTGTACCAGAGCACTGAACCAGCATACCAGAGCACTGAACCAGTGTACCAGAGCACTGAACCAGCATACCAGAGCACTGAACCAGTGTACCAGAGCACTGAACTAGCGTACCAGAGCACTGAACCAGTGTACCAGAGCACTGAACTAGCGTACCAGAGCATTGAACTAGCGCACCAGAGCACTGAACTAACGTACCAGAGCACTGAACTAGCATACCAGAGCACTGAACTAGCGTACCAGAGCACTGAACTAACGTACCAGAGCACTGAACCAGTGTACCAGAGCACTGAACTAGCATACCAGGGCACTAAACCAGTGTACCAGAGCACTGAACTAACGTACCAGAGCACTGAACCAGTGTACCAGAGCACTGAACCAGTGTACTAGAGCACTGAACCAGCATACCAGAGCACTGCACTGAACCAGTACACCAGAGCACTGAACCAGAATACCAGAGCACTGCGCTGAACCAGAATACCAGAGCTGAAGGCTGTGTCAGATGGGACACATATTTTACCACCATCACTGTCACCCTCATTCACGTGCACAAGGCAGCTTTACTGTCCCCCGCCTGCAGGGGGCACTGTAATCTCACTCTCTCAGCACTTTTCTAAGACCTTATTCAGAGGGGCAAACAGCCAAATAGTCTGAATGCAAACAGACACCTCTTACTCTCTGTCTCTTCCTCTCTCTCTCTCTCTCTCTCTCTCGCTCTCTCCTTTTTTTTTTCAGAAATGTAGAAATAGCTACACAGTTTATGGGTAACTGACCAGAAGGCTTCCGCAGGAAATCAAAAAGGGAGACAGTTTCCTTCCTGACCTATCAGAACGCAACGAGACGAGATGGGCTCCTCCCTGCAGCGGACTGACTGGTGTCTAGTGAGGCCAAAGTCCCTGCCTGTAATAAGTCAGTCTAATGAGGAGGGCAGAGTCTTTCATGGACTGATTACAACCCACCTTCCCCACAATCTGTGTTAGTCCTCCAATTAGTCCTTATGTGTTTGTCATTTCTTAAACATGGAGTCACACACACACAGAGAGAGAGCGAAAGCGCTATTACGTTATTGCCCTCACTGTTCAAAATGCTTAAGAGAGAAAGAAAATTAAAAAGAGTGTGAATGTGCAGCCATGTGTGGGGGATGTGTGTGTGTGTGTGTGTTGTGTGTGTGTGTGAGAGAAAGAGAGAGAGAGGGAGAGAGAGAGAGAGAGAGAGAGAAAGAACAATACTGGTCTAATATGACATTTATTTAATCTGACACATCTTTAGGGAACAGAAAACTGAAAAGTTAAAGTTAAACTTCTGCATTGACTATATTTACGGCAAGTGAAGCTCTTAATCTATAATCTACACAATTTTGTCTGAGCTCACCAGGAAGGGTGTGTGTGTGTGTGTGTTTGTGCGTGTGTGTGTGTGCGTGTGTGTGTGTGTGTGCGTGTGTGTGTGCGTGTGTGCGTGTGTGCGTGCGTGTGTGCGTGTGCGTGTGTGCATGCTTGATGCATCAAAAGATCACAGTATGATAACACACGTAAGAAAACATGTAGTTTAGGCAAAAATAAAGCGTTAGTTTTGCCCTTCTTACTGTCAACCCAAACGTAGGCGGAGCTCTCCACTGTGCCTCTCTCATTGGATGCCTGGCAGGTGTACAGGCCTTGGTCTTCAACTGTGATTCGATCAATGTGTAGAGTCCCGCCCTCTGGAGCCAGAATGATACCTGCAAATTAATGGCCGACAATCTCAACAATCCACAGGGTTACAAGCACAGCTGGTTTGTTTTAGAGTGTATGTCCTGACAGTGCAGCAGTCAGAGGAGTTACATGAGGAGGGGGTGGGTTTGGTGAGTGGAGGATATGAGGAGGAGACGGGTTTGGTGAGTGGAGGACATGAGAAGGAGACGGCTTTGGTGAGTGGAGTTACATGAGGAGGAGGTGGGTTTGGTTTGGAGAGTAGAGGACATGAGGAGGAGGTGGGTTTGGTGAGTGGAGGACATGAGGAGGAGGTGGGTTTGGTGAGTAGAGGACATGAGGAGGAGGTGGGTGTGGTGAGTGGAGGACATGTGGAGGAGGTGGATTTGGTGAGTGGAGGACATGTGGAGGAGGTGGGTTTGGTGAGTGGAGGACATGAGGAGGAGGTGGGTTTGCTGATCCTGACTGACATGGATAGTGAGGTCAGTGACTGCTTTATCTGGCAGAGATGCTGGTTAACAGGTACTTTGAGGGAGTGTCTAAAAATTCACTATTCAGACGTACACTGTAAAGAATTGTACTGCTGTCTTCCTCTGTTAAACGTAGACTTAACAGTAAAGCATAAGAAAGCAGCTCTGCTTCAATAAAAAGTGCTCATGTTAAAGTTTCAACTTTGTGTAAGAATAAAAGCCCACTTAAGTCGAAGCAATACTGAAACAACATGCTGCCTATTTTAAAAACCTTTTAGCCAGAAATAGATGATCTAGCATAAGATGCACACTAGCTAGTGTACCATTTTCCCTTTTATACATGCTTATATTGTATGCTGGTGTGTGTGTGTGAGTGTGGTTTTTCCTCACCAGATGACTGCTGAAGCTTCCTTTGGTCCTTGTACCATGTGATGAGTGGGCGTGGCACACCGTGGGCGGGGCAGCTGAGAGTGACAGAGCTGCTGACATTCACCTTGGAGTCAGTCAGGTTCTGTAGCAACACAGGAGCCTCCAGAACTATGGGAGGAAGCAAAATGTTACCGTCTCACTCTCTCTCTTTCTCTGTGTGTGTGTGTGTGTGTGTTTGTGTTAAGTTCTGTGTACAGTAGTGTTGAGGATATCTGCACATCACACAAACAAAGTTCAATATTCTCTGCTTCCGCTTCCCAACTAGTAACTCACTGTAATATTTATATATATATATATATATATATATATATATTGTTACGTTCCCCAGTCCTGGTGGCCGCCTAAATAATAGCAGCTAGGCAGCACTGACAACCCCTTCTGGTGGCGATTATGTTTTTTGTTTGTTTTGTTTTGGTATTTTTTTTAACCTGTTGATTAGAGGCACCTGAAACCTGTGGGACGAGCCTATTTGTAGACCCTCCTGGCACCGTTCCCGCGGGACGCGCATGAGTGTTCTAGAGGATACCGGTCCATCCCAGCACAATGTGATGGTGTTCCCGCTTTGCTTCCTAAACTCGCTTTGTTAATTCTTTGTCTACACGTTTTGGATAATAAAAACCCCTAAATTTAGACCTATTATCGTGTGCGTCTCCCCCTTTATGCTACGAGCTGGTGACCGGCCGTAACATATATATATATATATATACACACACACACATTTTTTTAAAAATTGAAATATGTAAGTAAATTTGATGTGAGTGCTCTTAATTCTAAGACAGTATCGAGAGGGATATTTATTTAGTTATATATTTATTAATTTTTTTAATGACTGCTATGGTTCGCTGAACATTGAACACCGTCCCACACACAGCGAGCATGGACAGTCATAAAATCTTCTCACATCTGTCTCTGTCACATGACTGGACAAAGGGCTCGACCTCTCGCCACGACCCGACCGGCTCTTTAACAAGCTGCCGACTGATGCATGCTATTTGTGCGAAACCTATTGTCACGGGCCGTCGAATCATTTTTCGGAGCAGTAATTCTTTCACTGCCGGCTGTGCGCTGGGGCTGTTTAGCTGTTGGAGTCCTGCCATGGAGTGACTACCTCACTTCTATGGTACTGACACACTTATGGAGAGAGGGGACAAAGACACAACTTCCGTTCTGGCTGCTGTTGACCCGCTAATCTGCACTCTTTTACGCGCTA
>NC_044497.1:4957500-4960000 GCF_902362185.1 Chanos chanos | reverse complement strand
ACCCCCCCCCCCCTTCTCACACACACACACACACACACACACTCACACACACGCTGTGTGCCTGTGTACAGTGTGAAGAGAGCATGAATGGGGGTCATTTTCATTAAAGTGCAGTGGGTCTCCTGGGAGTTTGATAATGGTGAGGTATTGTGAAACTACTTCTACGTGTTCCTGTGTATGAGTGCTTAAGAGTTTAAACACACATTATATCAGATATCCATTGTTTGCCACGGAAATAGATAAATTCATATTTTATTACAATGAAAAGCACTGATTGAGGTATATAGCTCCCAGAAAGTAACAAACGTCTGTACAACCACATCGAAAACAGATTCCAAAACACGTCCACAAAAAACACTTATATTCAAACAATTTTAATGCAAAAAAAAAAAAAAAACACATACATTTGATATGACATTTACCATAAACAAAATACATTTATAATCAGGCCTCTAAACACGTCTTAGAAATTACTGCCATTTACCATAAGTCAGTTAGTTGTATAAAATTATTAAATATTAGATTCATATATTACTCATAGAAAATCTTTAAAAAAAAAAAAAAAAAAGAATCACATTGGGACAGACCCGTAGAATGAGAAATCTCTCTCACACACACGCATACATACATATACACACACACACACACACACATGCATGCACCAAACACACAGGTGTTCTTTTCAGCACAATATATAGCAGTTGTAACAAACAGCATCACCAAGGGCTGGCAACATTTGGCAAACATGTTAGATGACATAGGACGACATACGTTGACATAGAGTGACATAGCACAGGAGTCTTTTAATCTTTGGCTCTGGTGAATGAACTCCTACACAGCAGGTGTTCTAGACCAGGTCTAAATCCATCTCTGGGGGGGGGGGGGGCGCTGGGGCGGGGGGAGCAGGGGGGGGGGGGGGGGAGGGCTGGAGATGTCCAAAATGATTATCAGAAGAGAGCATCAACTCTCTGCCTTTCACTGACTTGAAACCTTGTTAGACACAGAAATAGCAATTTGAGAATCTGAACAATCACAGCTTTTTTTTGTTTGTTTTTTTTTTGTGTGGATGTTAGAACTAAAACAGATGGCTTTGGTTTGGACTGAAGGTACAGTTCCTACATCCATGAAAGTACCACTCTAGAACACGAAAAAGCTAAGCAGCTCCAGAAAACAGTGACCGGTGGGCTGGAAGGCATTGCACTTCTTCTGGTTCTCTCAAAAGTCAGACAAAAAGAACAGTGTAACACACACAAAAAAAAGACAGAGAGAGAGAGAGAGAGAGAGAGAGAGAGAGAGGAAGATTGGAAGACAGAGCTCTCTCCAGATGGGAGTGGTCGGATAATAAATAAACGGGAGAGCAGGTCCGTGTGCCGGACACGTCACACGTCACACACACTCTTGTTCCCAAGCTGCACGCCTGCCTCACTCTTGCCTCACTCCTGCCTCACTCCTGCGTCTCCCAGCTTGTCGTCCCTCCAAGAGTTCCAAGAACGCACCGCTGCAGGGACGACCGACGCTGCCAATCAGGTTGTTCCCGTGGAAACAGAAAAAGTCTTGAGCAGGGCTCAGGAGGGGAGTCTTGGAGGGGCGGGGGGGGGGGGGGGGGGGTGTGTGAGTGGGGTTTGATTTTGTGATGGAGGGAAGATTCTGTGTGGTAGGAGAGTTGGTGGGGGGCAGGGGGTGGGTTTCCATGGGTGTGCAGGAATGTTGAATTCCATGGGTGTGCAGGAGGAGGAGGTGGGTTGGGGGAGGGCGGGGGGGGGGGGGGGGGGGTTGGCGGAGGGATGGGGAGGTGCTGTTGTAGGATGAGGACGTCTAAAAAGAATAGATCAAGTTCTGGAGGAAGCAGACTGTGCCACGTTTGAAGACGAGGGGACAATCAGTGTGTGCTGGGAAGCTGTCTCACGTCGGGGGGGTGGTGGTGGAGGGGGTGTGTGGGGGGGTGGCGGGGGGAGGAGGGAAGCCAAACAACACGAGGAAAAGGCGCTCTGATTTTCGCACAGGAAGCCCGTCTGCACCTCCTGCCTGGCCGAGATAAGAGCGCTGGCGTTCCCATGGCCGGGCCCGGGACCAGCACCCAGTCAGCACGGCCTGTCCCACAATTCCTCTCTCTCCCTTGGCCTCCTCCAGCGGAGCGTCAGGCCAGCCGCGCCGCGCTGCTACAAAGAGAGGGTTCCGAGTAAGGAAAGCATCCACTCATCACCGATTTACATGACAGCTTTTAATCATCGCCCTCCAGTGACAGCTGAGGTCAAAGGGTCACACCTTTAATTACCGTCAACTTTACATGTACCAATTATTATTATTATTATTATTATTATTATTATTATTATTATTATTATTATTATGACTGCACAAGCCACCTTAATCTCTTTTGAATCACCTGATGTTAAATAGTACCTTTGGTTAGTAGATTTATATATAATTTATTTATATACATATGTGCCTTTCTCAATTACTGCTTTTATGTGTTACCTTAAAACAAAAAAAAACAACAACA
>NC_044497.1:4942500-4955000 GCF_902362185.1 Chanos chanos | reverse complement strand
CCACCAATGAGATTGTGAGGTTCCGGAAAATTCCATACTGCTGAATTCCAGTGAGGATGGTATAAACCCCTGCATCCTCCTCGGCAACATCTCGGATCACTAAGGAGTACCCGTCGACACGGTAACGGGAGCAGCGTTCCGCCGCTACCATGCCATCCTTCAGCCTGGTGAACATAATCATCCAATCAGCTTTCATTTAAGAGATGAAGAAGGGTGGAACAGAACGCATAACCAAATGCTGATTTTATTCAGTACTGGCCCAGTTTACATGACGAGCAGAGACCAAATTATTGGGGCAGGGCTCTTACCAGATCACTTCTGGAACGGGGAAAGCTCTCAGTTTCGGGGAAAGTCGATAGGATTTCTGCCCCGCGACAGTCTGCACTACAGAACCGTGTCTGTGTTTGAGCCGAATGAAGGGCTGGTCTGAGGCAACAACAAAAAACACAAACACAGAGTTGCTAAGGATGTCGGCGAAAACAAAAAATAAAGACTTCTGCGAAACTCCTTAGTCAGTACTGCGTGTGATCTCTGATGTGTATGGTTGCTAAGTTTACACATGAAGGAAGCAAAGCACAGTTACAGAAACTGAAAAGTGGGGCGAAGAGTTTCAGGTTAGCATCTGTGACAGTGATGACTCATTTAGCCATCTCAGACAGCCATAAAGAGAGAGAGAGAGAAGGACAGAAAGAGAGAAAGAGAGAGGGAGAGAGAGAGAGAGAGAGAGCTGGGTTGTTGCTGAGACGTAACAAGACATAGATATTATTATTTCACAACCGTCATATTGGAGATCTACCACATTAACCGTAGATTCACCAGTCAAATTCCGCAAATTAGTAACAGTTTGGTTTGAATGAGCCCTTCAGCCAGTAAAACCACAGGCAGCCACAAGTCATCCCAAGAATAACAAGCATGTATTTAAATACGAATGATGCATAGCCCAGTGAAACTGCGATGCAGATCATAGTCAGTATCTCTGCCAAGATACACGCTTGCTGTTTCAACATAATGGAAAAATGACTGAAGAGATCAATGAAGGGTGTATTTTAACTCATACACTAAGTCGTTTGCACAGTAAACTAAAACGTTAACGTAAAACCATTGTTGCCATGGGCTAATAACCCAGATGTAAAATCAAATGTATGCAAAGCTTATACATTAAAGCAAAATTAGTTGTACACTAATGCAGCACACTAATGAAGAATCACTTTTACGCTACACTGGCTTGCTAGCCCAACAAGACTCAGTCTTAATGTGGGAAAATATATATATATATATATATATATATATATATATATACACACACACACACACATAATCAAGCATTAGTAATTAATTTTCATAAGTATTTATTACTGCTGTGCGTGGCTGATTTGACACATAACATGTCAACCACCCATACGCTAACATGGTAGATCCATGAATCTGGACTAGGGCTTTTCAATTATAAATTAAAATGGGCCAGACTCCAAAACCCAGGCCTTGTTCAGCACCGACAATTTTTTTTTCTCATTAATTTTTCTGTTCAGTATTGACAGAGACATATCTTCTTAAATATGGCTTAAATATAACGTGTACCTTGCCGACAGGCTGGTGGCCAGTGTGTGTGGCTAGCAAAGATGTTTACGGTGTTGCAGAGTGGAGTGATACATATGGTAAAACACTCCGGTGCTGTTATACAGTGCGTATCATGAACTAACTGACGTTGGCAGCTTTACTTGCGGGCTACACACTCACCGTAGATGACGACGGTTGTGCTCGCTTGACGCTTTGCCGGACCACTGCTCACGTTGCAGGTGTAAACACCACGGTCGGCCTTGCGTAGCCGAGCGATGGTCAGAACGCTGTAGAACACCACGCTGGTCCTGCTTCGCGTTATGCGTCTGGTGATGGAGGCTGAACCGTTGGTCTAAGGTAAAGGAAGAGGTGGCAGTCAGAGATGGAAAAGTGTTTTTTCCTGCTTTGATGTCTTCTTCTTCTTCTTCTTCTTCTTCTTCTTTTTTTTTTTTTGGAAAGAAACGGTGGCAGGCCTTTATGAATGATAACAAAAATATCTATTGCTCACTTGCAGCTGACACACTTTAGAAGTGCATTTCTGAACCTTTTTTGTTGCTGTTGTTGTTTGTTTTTACCAATGGTAAACTTTAAACAATTCAAAATTCACAAACATACATCTTTTTAATTACAGACTGCAGTCCTTACCACAATCAAAAAAATCACCGTTAACACACTCATGATTTAGCGTAGAAAAGTTCGTTTAAATCCCCCTTGATCGAACTTGAACGATCTTTGACAGTTTTTATTTGAGAGTAAATAACTCCCTTTATCTTTGTAATCAGGAATTATGGTTACTCATGAACTTTCTTCTTCTCTCACACACCAGGCACCTCAGTGTGTGGGTGAGTAACTTGATCAGTGTCCTCAGCACACTGTGATTCCTGTGAATCCAATCTTTCCACTCTGTGAGCCACACAGTATCACGGAGCTGTGTAAGGCACTCGTAGGGGAGCACTGTTTGCAAAATGACACCTGCCACTATGCGGGAGTCCACTGAGGAGCAATGAGAGGGGAGTCAAACATTGGCTGAGGTGAACCGTGTTTTAGTCCTGCCAAACCAACAGCACCACACGGAGCATGCCCATCTGCACTATAATTGTGAGTGCCACCTTGAGGCTGATGGTATAAATTTTAGAAGCGGTCATGTTGGTAATTTTTTTTTTTTCTGTTTTAAAATAGATTTCCACGTCAGTGCAGCAGCGTGGCAACAGTTTCCGAGAAGTCAGGGTAATGTGAATAACTTTAGAAATCCGCAAATGATTTCACATCACGTGAGTGCTGCATTGTGGGTAATGTAGTTCTAGCACACTGGGGTCGCAAATCGCCTCTACCTACCTTTCCCGGGTAACTCCAGCTGATGGACACTCTGGAGTTCCACTCAGCGGTCACGGTGCAGTTCAAGGCCAGCTTCTCGCCCTGCAGGGCTTCGACCAACCTGCTGCTGTTCAAATACACATCCAGGATCTTGTTAACTGTGATGAGAGAAAGGAAGGGAAAAACAACACAGAGGATGTTTGAGGCAAAAAAAGGCAGACAGACGTGTTGCTTTATGACTCATTAATGGGCTTTAGTTTCCCGTAAGACTCCTGAGATAAAACGCATTCCTCAATCTCTAATCTGGCCAAGAACCGACAGTTAACATCCCAGTGTGTTTCGAAATGAAGAAAAAAGTGGAGTCTTCTTATGAATGGAATGATCATTTCATTATTTTTTTTGTGACCTACCTGGTCTGTGAGTCACAAATTTGTTTGTGTGTTTGACTCCGTTAACAGTGGTCTCACAGGTAAACAGGCCGATGAAACGGTAGGTGGGATTACGAACGATGAAGCCCTTCCTGCTGTTCCAGATGATGTTCTCCTGATCTGGCTCCAGCCGCTGTCCAGGAAACTAAACAAAAACAAGTAAACAAAACAAACAAACAAACATTATGAACATAGTGCAGACAATCAAAAATCAATCAGCAAAATACAGCAGCATGGTTAAAGTAGAAGGTGAGGAAGTTTCAAAAGGTCATTCAGCAGGTGATCGCGTTTTTACAACAAGAGAATGTCATAGTCACTGAATGTGAGATTTGCAGGGCTTCAGCTTTCATAAGCGTGTTGTGTATGGAGACAAACACCAAACAAGCTTTTCCACAAATAGTCTGACCCTCCAAACTGCTGCCCTTGAATTCTTGGAGAGCTCTAGCGAAGTTTTGTTTTCTTCCAAGTCTGTCTTGAGGAAATGTTTACTTTGTGGGGGTGGGGTGGGGTGGGGGGGGGTGGGGGGAGCTGTGACAATCTGGAAGTGACCCGCCCTCCCTCTAGGGAGCAGGTGGACCCCTCCTTTCCACCCAGAACTATTCGAATCCCCCCCCTCCCAACACAGTGAATGTGTTAGGTAAGCTCAATTTAACGCAGTCCCATTTGTAGTCCCATAGTACCCATACTTTTTTTTTTTTTTTTTTTTCTATAAGTTCTTTTGCTATTTATATCGTCTTACATATAAGATTTTTTTTTTTTTCTACTTATTTATACATTGTCTATTCACACTCGTCTGGTAAAGGAGGATGAGCAAAGTAAGAATTTCATTGTACAGTGTAACTGCCTGTTTTGCTGTGCACATGACAATAAAACTCTTGAATCTTGAATACTCACTGCTCTACTATAAGTCCGTGGATGATAGCACCCCAACTGCCCCCCCCCCCCCCCCCCCCCCCGCAACGTCCCCTGTCCACCCCATGCCTCCCTGTTTCGTTCATATAGGGCCTTAGAGGCGAAGTAAAGGATGTGGAAACGTGACTGCCGTCCATCTTTACATATCCTGTTACTACAGGATATAGACAGTGCGGCTGGACCCTCAGGTCAGGGGCTGGAAGCCCCCCCCCCCCAAACATTCCCCCAACCTCCTGACCACTTTCACAGTTTCTGCGAGAACACGCCCCCCCCCCGACCCCCACCCCTTCCCCAGGCTTTAGTGTGAAGTACGAGCCTAAAGATTATAGGTTGAGTGCAAAAAAAAAAAAAAAAAAAAGAAAGAAAAAGTCTTCCCAGGAAAAAAACACTCAAACATTGTGTGACACTCCAGACCTTAAGCACTTGGAGGGAGGTGTGCGGGGGGGGGGGGGCTGCTTAAGTATTTTTAGGTTGATTACCTTTGTAACTGTGTGTGCAGGGTCGAGCAGGGCGCAGAGAGACCAAACAGAAGTGAAATGCGGGTCTTTTTTAGGCTGGAGACGGGAGGAGAGAGACGGTTTGTCGTATCAATGGCGTATCCTGAGAGGACAGCCAAAGGCGGCGGTGGCGGGGGGGGGGGGGCGGACTGGACGTTTCGCTCTTTTCCGCTTCCTGTTCTCATCTGAAATTCATCCTCAAGCACCTCACTGCATGCGTTTTTTTTTTTTTAATTTTTTTTTTTTATCTCGTCCAGTGACATCGATCACCATATATGGTGCGATCCAGTTCCCCTCGCGTGTCAGTTTATCAGCTCGTTTATGAAGTTAGACGACACCTTGTCATCTTAATAAAAAAAAAAAAAAAAAAGCAAAAAAAAAAGCATCAGGTTAAAGAACCACAGGATTTGGGGGGGGGGGGGGGGGGGGGGGGGGGCGGGGGAGCGGACAGGAAAAAAAAAAAACCCATCTGAACAAGCTCTGGACAAACCCATCTCACAATCCGTCATTAATCAGCGCAGTGTCCTTGTGCCAGCTCTCTGCATCCTGAGCATTCGTATCTATTGTACAAAGGCCTGCGTTGGCGTGCCCACAGAAGCCCGCCCTCTGCCCGCAGCTGGAGAAGACATCAGGAGTGGCAGCCGCAAGACCTCTTACAGACAGTGGGCGTAATGGGGAGTTACGAGGAGGAGGAGGAGAAGAAGGAGGAGGAGAGAGGAGAGTGGGGTGGAGGCGAGGGGCACGTAGACCCCCGCGTCCTGTCTCCGTCTCCGGGTGCCAATGGGACGGAGGAAACCGGGGGCGCCACACACCCTCAACAGCGGTGTTAAAAAAGGTATCCGTGTCACACCAAGGACCCTCATCCTCCGCGCACAAAAACACATTTAACACACACACACACACACACACACGCATCTGCACTCACTTATACAAACAGATGCGTGCAATGCTCACGCTCTGCAGCAAGGCTGATTGTAAGATAAGGGGTCAGCGCTGATTGACGGCCGAACGCTGCAACGGCAGACCTGAGAGGAAACCGGGCAACTCCTTATATGGTCGTATGTTATGACGGGGGGGGGGGGGGGGGGGGGGGTGGTGAAACAAAGCATGGAACTGTGAATGGAGAATGAAAGGTAACGGATGAATGAAGGGTTATCAGGTTCAGAGAAAGGGAGACTGGTATGATGAAACTGGTCGAACGGGGTCAGCCCGATAACGCCCAGGTGAGGTGAGGGAATGTACCCGGATGCCCAGTCTGCTCAGTCGTGTAACGGTCGTCTGGATAACTGATAACCCACAGCTGAGACACGCGGTCCTGGCCATGGCTGACACGATAAAAGTGTTCAGGAACTGATCCAAAAAGTAACATCCCAAGAAAGCAAAAGAGTTTTTCTTTTTGTTTTGTTTTGTTTCGTTTTTTTAAATTGCTGAAGAAAGCGAAAGAGAAGGAGAGGGTGACGGAAGGAATTTTATATCACACAACAAAAAAAAAAAAACAACAAAAGAAAGAAATACCCAGAATCTCACGAACGCCAGAGGTGTCAGATGCGAAGCCACGCCTCTGACAGCCGACCCGAGGAGGACTCCGGTCTGGAGGAGCTCAGTACTCAACACAACATGCTAGGCTCCTCCCGCCGATCTCAGTGAGAGACCTGCAGCTTTCAGAGGAACCGTGGTGTGACGGACATTTCACGGACTCACCTTGATCAGGGAGACGACCGTGGCAGGCGCCGTGACCTTGCAGGGGAACGTTAAGGGCTGACCCTCTTTCATGTAGACCACGTCTGGGATCTCAGACTCAGCTCTGACAAACGGTTGCTGGCTATCTGAAACCCAAACACTGGGGTCAGGAACAAACTGACACACACACACACACACACACACACACGCTCATAGAAAATGCAGACATGGACAACAATCGAGGAGTGAACAACAAACACAGACAAATTCTTTGGCGGTTATCAAACGCTCTCTCTCTCTCTCTCTCTCTCTCTGTGTCTGTCTGTGTGTGTGTGTCTCTCTCTCTCTCTCTCTCTCTCTCTCTCTCTCGCTCTCTATTTCTCTCTCTGTGTCTCTCTGTGTGTGTCTCTCTCTCGCTCTCTCTCTCTCTCTCTCGTTCTCTATTTCTCTCTGTGTGTGTGTCTCTCTCTCTCTCTCTCTCTCTGTGTCTCTCTGTGTGTCTCTCTCTCGCTCTCTCTCTCTCTCTCTCGTTCTCTATTTCTCTGTGTGTGTGTGTCTCTCTCTCTCTCTCTCTCTCTCTCTCGCTCTCTATTTCTCTCTCTGTGTCTCTCTGTCTCTCTCTCTCTCTCTCTCTCTCTCTGTCTCGTTTCCTACCTTGGTGGCTTGTAATCTTGTGGCATTGAAAGGGCCTGGGTGTTACTCGCCCCATTGTTTGTTACTCTAGTGTTATTAAAGGAAAGAACAGAAAAAAAGAAAAAATCTCTGAACGTCTAACAAAAGTACCCTGAGGACCACTGGATGCTGGGCTTCCGTGCTGGGCTTTGATTCCTTATGAAAAGGTAGTGGGAGGGGCTAAATGGACAGTGGTGGGGGGAACGATTGATGGGTCCCAGGAGCCCGGTTGATCAGTCGTGGCGGGGGGTGGGGGGGGGGGGCACACCCTTTGACCTCGGGACCCCCCCTTCTGCTCAGTACCCGCCTCCCTCAAACGCCTGCTTGTCACTAGGAGTCTTCTGCTCCTGGGTACCCCTTTAGCCTCCAGCTCCCTTTTCCACCCCCAACTGCACGGACAGAAGACATCCCCCTCCTCTGTCTTCACCCCCCCCCCCCCCCTCCTTCCACATGCCTCCTCCTCCGCCCCCCCCCCCCCGGTCTCTACTCTCTTTCAGAGCTGTACAGGATGTGGACAGAAAGGCTGGAGCCCAGAGATAAGCTCGCGGTGCCCTGGGAAAGGCTGCCCAAAGACCAGGCCTTTCAGCAGCTGGGACTATTTCTGTCCCTTGGAGGCGGCACGTAAATGAAAGTTAACGGCTATATATAGACTAAAGTAAGATGGAGTGACTACACGGTGTATGTGCGTGTGTGTGTCAGAGAGAGAGAGAGACAGAGAGAGAGAAAGAGGACAAAAATCGCTGAGAAGAGAAACTTTGCCAGACACTCATTTAGTAGGACATAGTGCTACGGGGGGGGGGGGGGGGGATTGGTGTTTAGATATTATTGGCCTCTCTGTGCTTCCTGTTTAGCCTTAACAAACAGAAAAGGCCAGTGAGAAGACTGGTCATTGAGTGTGTGTGCACGCGAGTGTGCGCGCGTGTGTGAATATGTGTGTGTGTGTGTGTGTGTGTGTGTGTGTTTGCACGCTACGATCGTCCACTTAAAGTACCTGCGGTCTCTTACCTGTGACATAGACGTAAAGGGAGATTTGTTTTTGCTGTTTGAGGAGGTATTTGCAGCGGTAGGCTCCAGTGTGAGAGGCCAAAGCCGAAGCGATGGTGAGCCGGCTGCAGAACTGCTGGTCCCGTTTCCCGCAGTGAGACTCCTCGATCCGGACGTCAGGGGACGATTTGTCTACGCCTGCAGGCAGCGTCCACTGCAGTGCCCAGCGTCCCCTGCAATGCATTACACATCACTTTAGTCACAGTCAAGACGTATCGTATCTGAACGCTTTAGTTAACTACACACACAGTGCACGTATCAGACCGTCTAACTCTGCATTTAACCCATTCAACACACCAGTAGTGAACACACACACACACACACACACACACACACACACACACACACACTGTGAACAGTGAGCAGTGAATTTGTCCTCTGCATTTAACCCATCCAACACACCAGTAGTGAACACACACACACACACACACACACACACCAGACGCAGGAGCAGTGGGCAGCATTCCTTGCGCCTGGGGGGCATTGGGGTTAAGTGCCTTGCCCAAGGGCACAGAGCTGTGGATGTCGGTCCTGGGAATCGAAACTGCTGGCCTTGGCACAGCAGTTTCATGTTTGTAGGGCTTTAGTGTTTGTAGGTGTTTAGTGTTTGTAGGGCTTTTCATTTGACCCTCCTCAGCACTAACACACACTACATCAAAACCAAGAAAATATACATACATCCCTCCCCCTTTTTGGAATAAAAATCATTCCACTGTTGAAAGTTGATGGTGTACTGTTTCCATGGTGACTAATTTTCCATTCTTAGGAAGGTTAAGTGCTCCTGCAGGCCTCTGCTCGCTGAAATTCATGGACTACCCGGGAGAGTCATGGATGACAGAGGAGAGTCATGGACTACAGAGGAGAGTCATGGACTACAGAGGAGAGTCATGGACTACAGAGGAGAGTTATGGACTACAGAGGAGAGTCATGGATGACCCAGGAAAGTCATGGACAACATGAGAGTCATGGATGACCCGGGAGAGTCATGTACTACCCAGGAGAGTCATGGACAACACGCGAGAGTCATGGACTACCCGGGAGAGTCATGGACTATAGAGGAGAGTCACGGAATACAGAGGAGAGTCATAGACTACAGAGGAGAGTCATGGACCACCCGGGAGAGTCATGGACCACCCAGGAGAGTCATGGACAACATGAGAGTCATGGATGACCAGGGACAGTCATGTACTACACAGGAGAGTCATGGATGACATAGGAGAGTCATGGACAACACGGGAGAATCATGGACTGCCAAGGAATGTCAAGGACTACAGAGGAGAGTCATAGACAATATAGCTACACAGAACCCCGGGTCACTCACGTGCAGTTTAGCTGGAGAGTCTGCCTGGCCTGCAGTACCAGCTGCCGCTCAGTCACATCCAGCTCTGGAGAACTGAACCGAGCTTTGGACTCAGCGTCTTTCAGAGAGAGAGAGAGAGAGAGAGAGAGAATTTTTCAGGGAGCAGTTCTTTAGTTATAAGCATGTGTCTCATCTCTTTAACATGTGCTGACTTGAATTGTGTGAATACACAGACCATCTGCAGTTTTGAAATGAAAATCAAATTGATCCTATTGGTCATGGTGCAACCCATCGCTAAAAATGTCATCACAACTTTTTTTCCTTTTCTTTTTTTTTTCATAAATCCCTCCCTCATTCCATTCTAGTCCATTGTAATCGCTATCAGAGTTTGATGTGTCAAACACACATGTATCCAGTAAATAAAGGGATTTGCACAAACATTGAGGATTAATGGACATTTACACGATTGTGGCCCCCCACCCAAAAAACAAAAAAAACAATGACAAAAAACCCAGTGTACCACAGTAACTGGGAGGCTCCTTGTTTAGAAACAGAAAAGTTGTAACCACTTCTTTCAGTAATTTCTGCTGCATACAGTGACACAGTTGCAGCTCCATGTATAATCCGTCACATCCGATGTCTGCGGTGGATCAGTTACTGAGGTCACGATGTGATGAATGTGTTGTATCTTGGAGTGTCACACGGAATTGTGGAGACGTCATTAATAAGTTTGGGGAATCATGACACGCTCACGGATAGAGCACCTGCTGTCAGTCATTCAATGTCAGTTCAGGCGTCATTAATCTGACGTTTCTTCAAGTCCTTATTAGTTGTTGTACTTCACATTGTCAGAACTCTTCAAAGAAAAAAAAAAGAAAAAGAAAGGCCAGGTGCGTGCCTGCAGTCCACCCTCGGAAAAATCCTAACCG
Source organism: Chanos chanos (assembly GCF_902362185.1). Taxonomy (NCBI): domain Eukaryota; kingdom Metazoa; phylum Chordata; class Actinopteri; order Gonorynchiformes; family Chanidae; genus Chanos; species Chanos chanos. The sequence goes on along the minus strand of NC_044497.1, from coordinate 4,944,667 downwards.
ACCCTGGGTCCCACTATAGGAACCATCTTAGGCTGCGCGCTCCTTCATTCATCACACATTTACGACATCACTTCCTTGGGTCATTCACTCATTGTGTCGGCCACGTAGTTCTATTCATTCTCTGTACCTCCAGCTGGACGTATATGCCGCAGAAGGAAGGTCAGTCAAGTACCTTTCTCTGTAGCATGTCCGTTGGGACATAGCAGAGGCAATAAGGTGGCCGCGAGCCCAGCTCGCCAGTCGAACGCTCTGCGCACTGTAGTTCCGTTTAGGAACACAACAAAAAAAACTCCATAAGCATGCGTTTGTTTCTGATTACAGCTCAGAGACCCAGCCAAAAGAAACAGAACTGTTTGCATTGGATTTGATTTATAGTGCATAGTGGGGGTTAAGTCGGGGCAAAGTTGAAAGCAATACGCGGAACGTCTCTTCTTTAATGAAATCTTTGACGACACTGGATTAAAAAAAAAAAACACGAGGCAGGATGTGAAGCTCCTATATTCAGGCCAAACGTGATATGGTCAAATCCCATTTCACACATGAAAACGTAGCTTGGTGAAATTCAGGTTTGTCAAATGATACAATTTTCATTATTATTATTATTATTATTATTATTATTATTATTATTGATATCCTTACTCGGTGAATACAACTAAATTCAATAGTAGGGTACAAAAGATTTTTTTTCTGCTATTCTTGATTGCATGTACATTATTTCTATATAACTAATGTTTTTTAAAAAATTAAATATGAATTTTGATTTTCATACAATTGCCTTTGTCTTTGTATACAAAGACACCTGAGACAACATGGGATGAAACAGTGAAACGGAGCAAACATGCGTGAACGTGCGGTGTAATTTTATGCAGCTCAAAAAAAAAAACCCCCAAACGTTTACAACCTGCCATAGGAAATTAAATATGTGATATGCGGCTCATCCACCATCACCCAAAGACAAAAAAATCTGATCAGGCTCTGCGGGTTTTAATCCAGCGTTGTTTATTTGGTTCACCTGAAGTCGTTTTTTTTTAATGAATATTACGCGTACCATTGCACACATAACAGATCCTTGTCACTGCGTGTGTTTACCATGTGTCTGAGCATTCAGCTGATAGACTGGCTGTTAACTGTTTATTGGTTTAACATTATATTTTGCTTGATTGTAAAATAAACATAAGCGTATTTACTTATTTGTTTATTGAACAAAACTATGTAATACGAACAGCAAATAATGATTTGATACGCAAAATCGCGTATGATTATTTTTGAAGCAAAGCAAATCAGAACATGGATAATGACTACATTTTCAAAGCATCCGTATCCGTTTTCTTTTTGTGTTCATATTAACAACAAAACTGATATGCAACAATTAAGAACAAAAATCGTGTTTCCGTCCAGCAAACAGAGTGGAAAATGGTTAACCAATAAAACTGAAATTATGACGCAGGGGCGCGCGCACCGGAGTGCACGAGTTCACCCAGATTTCCTCCCGTGCGTCTGTTAGAGCAATAACCGCTGATTAGCGCTGGTTCCTGCGCACTCGAAAGTTTCCTTGAGGTGGTCATGACCCCAGAGTCATTTATATTAGAACTTCCATTTCACAAACTCATCAGGCTCAGGAAATAACGCCCTCTTCGATTCAACTAAGGCCAAACAGCAAGAGACAGAGGCCAGGCCAGTGCAGAAAGGTCTTCGTTATCAAAACAACTATCCCGCTCGGCTTATCTTGCCAAAAACCAAACCCACAAAGTCGGAAAAGGACAAGAACTCAACAAAGCCACACGAGCTCAGTGGAATCAGTGCCAGTTCACAGATATGATACCTTCCAGAGCGATCAGCAACGTGCGTAACGGTCCGTCATCCAAGAAGGGAACATTGCAGCCAGAAAAGCAATAAATGATAGTGAGATAAACGGTATAACTCAAGTATGTGCGTGCCAGAAAAATACCCTTTTGACGTCATTACTAACCCCTCTTTGTGCTTGGACACTGAACAGACGTGATGTTTAAATGACCTGTCAGGACCCGGTTGCTTTACGCAGCATGTACCTAACCTTTACATTTACGCACATGTTTACGAAAACTTGCATTTCGAAAACTTACGCAGAGCTGTCTTGCGGGTTTTGGTGGATCAATGCAATTCCTTTGGAGCTTGAAAATCCACAGTG
>NC_044497.1:4935000-4937500 GCF_902362185.1 Chanos chanos | reverse complement strand
TGTGAACTGCATAGGACAGCGTCAAACGCACATACATGAATAAGACTGCAGTCACGGAACCAAACACACATACACGAATAAGACCACACGGCTTAATGTGGTTCCTTTTTCAGGCTTACTCAGTGCAGTAGTGTCTAACTGGAACGTCTAACAATAACCAGACACTACTGACTATGACAGAGACGGGGAAGAAGAAGAGGAAGAGGAAGAGGAAGAGGAAGAAGAAGAAGATGTAGAAGAAGAAGAAGAAGAAGAAGAAGAAGAGGAGGAGGAGGAGGAGGAAGAAGAAGCAACGCTCACATGCTCTCGTGCAGTTGAGCTCATCGCTGCGGTCTCTACAGTCGATGACTCCGTCACACACGGAGGACTTGGGGAGACACACTTTATTGGGACACACATGGTGACATTTACCTGCTAAGAGGATAAACAGATAACAGGTAAACACACCTCATAGAGAAAAATGCAAAAATGCACAGCGTAACACACCATAAAAGACACAGACCTTTTCCCCTGCTTCTTCCACCCTGTTGCTAATGGCAGAGATCAGTAAGTAAATGGTAAGAGATACATTAATTTACTCTTTTTTTTCATTTAGCAGACATTCTTGGTGATTCTCAGCTCTTAAACTGCGCATACAGTTGTACCTCAACACAAGTGTGCCTTAACACAGATGTGCAGATGCACACAGAGGGAGATGTGACTCTAAAGGGAGAGGTGTGTGTGTGTGTATGTGTGCGCGCAAATGTGTGTGTGCGTGTGTGTGTGTGTGTGTACAGTGTTGGGTAGGGAGGTTCGCACTGGCCTCAGGTGTCAGGTGTAAAAAGCTGGATGGCTGTACCTGTAGAGCTGTGGTCATGTGATGATATGATCATATGGGTTACCATATCGTGATATTTGCCATATCGTGGTATCGTGACCATTTCCATATAGTGCCCCGATGGTATCGGTTCATAATAATCGTGAATGTAACTCTTACCACAGTTGTTCTCTTCACTGCTGTCTGCGCCACAGGATAACTGGTTGTTACATTGGCTGCCAAGAGGACGGCACTGTCCGTTACCGCAATACACCTCCCCTACTTTACAGTTATCTACAACACAAGGCAAAACAAAAGCAGGAATCCGAACCAGACCCAAAACAAAAAACAGACTAAAGACATGATCTAAGCGTGTCGGCTTCGCAGTCCAGAAGAGGAAAAAGGTACTTGGTGGTGCAGACAGTAGAACGGGGGGGGGGGGGGGGGGGGGGATTTTTCCATGGTTGAAAAACTCCTAAAGTGATTAATCCAAGCAATATGAGAGCCAGACGACTTAGGGGAAAGCGTATATAATACACAGGGCAATAACAAAGCCTATATAATACACAGGGAGATAACAAAGCCTATATAATACACAGGGAGATAACAAAGCCTATATAATACACAGGGCGATAAGAAAGCCTATATAATACACAGGGCGATAACAAAGCATATATAATACACAGGGCGATAACAAAGCCTATATAATACACAGGGCAATAACAAAGGAGAGAGACAGAGTGTTGACGTAACATGTGAGGAATGAGACAAACACAGGAACGTGACGCAATTCCTAAATCTGGGCTTGATCATCTCAGCTACACCGCTCTTCACATACAGAGGTAGAGACACGTGTGAGTGTGTATGTGTGTGTGTGTGTGTGTGTGTGTCCTCGAGGTAACGGCAAGCTTAGGATACAACACTGTTGTGCTTATGGGCTGGGATATTAGATTGAAGTTGCAGATTACTTGCAGTTGGGTGTGTGTGTGGGTGTGGGCGGTATGATGTTTAGTCATGCTATAGAGAAAAGACAAGTTAAGTTAAGGTCATTTGACTCATACTTTGTGGTTATGAGGGGTTTAACCACGGTTATGGTTACTCATATTTCATACTTACTACACTTTGCTTCATCGCGACCGTCTGAGCAGTCTTTCTCCCCATCACACACTTTCTTCAGAGCGATGCAGCGACCGTCCCCACAGCGAAACTGACGAGGACACACTACGACAGGGGCCCAAAAGAAAATCCACAACAATCACAACACCAAAGAACAATGACAACAGAACTGCCTCCCACTGAATGGAAAAAAAAAGAGCTCTATTTTAACGATCTAAGCCCACGTTCTCAAGCGCCTGGCGTACGTGCATTGTGGGCGTGTCGAAATCCACTTTTGCTGGTTTAATGGTGGATCATTCGAGCGCAAAGTAAGGCGCAAAGGGGTTGTACTTAGTCTCTTAATGAACCGCAGGTGTGTTTTGGGCATAACAGGCAATAAACCAATCAGAGTGTCAGCTCCTATTCCCTTTAAAAGCTACTTGCGGTGGCACCTTGACGGATTGCTATTACAATGGTGGACTTACCACCTGGACGAAAAGAGAAAGACACAGGCCAAAGATAGCGTCTGAGAAAGATATAGGCCAAAGATAGTGTCTGAGAAAGACATTGGCCAAAGATAGTGTTTGGGAAAGACACAGGCCAAAGATA
>NC_044497.1:4920000-4932500 GCF_902362185.1 Chanos chanos | reverse complement strand
ATGTCAGAGAACCGTTCCAGGCAGAGAGGAACCCTCCGCAGTCTGAGGAAAAAAACAGAACCGCACATAAACCCTGCATAGAACTCCACAAACACGCACAACCACTGCACAGAACCCCACATACACACATGACCATACATAACAAAGCACTCCCAAAAACACACACGGCCACTGCACAGAACCCCACAAACATACATAACCAAACACAGCATAGCACCCCTCAAACAAAGATAACCACACACAACATAGAGCCCCACAAACACGCAACATTATATAACATAGGACCCAACAAACACACTTAACCACTGCGTAGAGCCCCACAAATGCACACAACCACTGCATAGAACCCCAGCAAACACTCATTAACACACATAACAGAACCCTACAAATACACATAACCACACATGTCATAGCACCTCACAAACATACATAACCATGCACAACATAGAACCCCACACACAACCGCTGCATAGAACTCTCCCACATACACACAGCTACTACACCTTATAGATTAAGACTATCAGAGATAGAGGAGATCAGACATATAGAGTCAAATGAAAGTGTGTTCAAAGCCTTACACCAAGTCCTACAGACCCTTGCATTTTAAAACAGGTAGGTTTTAAACAGGTAGGTAAGCACATAATAAATATCATCTCTTTTTATACTCGCTGTAAGTGTTTGTAGTGGTAAATATGGAGCAGACCATTTAAAATCAGTTATATCAGTATATCACTGGAGGGATCTCTGTCACATTATAAATGTGACTCCCGCGTCCAGAAATGGGTTGAAAGATGACATTAGCTTCCATTTCACACTCAAAGCGTTCCCAGTTCCAAACACACTTTTTAACCAACACTCTGTGTTCTTTTTTCGAATGTAACACTACAGGAGACCGGTTCACGGTTACGAAACCACTCAATGACTCAAAGAGATTTCAAAAGAGGAAGAAGAAATATTGAATGACCGACCGGCTTTGGGTATGGCCTGGAAGTAGGCTTTAAAGATGGCTCCGTGCCTTTGTCTGCTGAAGGAGAACGTGACCAGCATGACGTTCCCAGATGACGTGAGTTTCATGACGGGGGCGGAGCCGGACATGGGGAGACCACACCACCTGCCGTTTCAGAACACAGCACTGTCACTCACATTTAACAACACGGTTACACCGGTAAGACGGAAACGTTTCTTGCGATAAACCTTTCTGGTTGTTAATGTCTGAACTGGTGTTATTACAGGTCTGTTAATCAGCTATTACACGTTTATTACACATCTATTTCATCTAGTTATTTTTTAAGCAAATTCTCCCATAATTACATTGTAATCTGTACTGCCCTGTGAGTGTGTGATGTCATCATGTATTTACCTGGCGATGATCTTATTCTGAAGAGGCAACAGGAAGTCGTACGCCGACAGCTTATTGGCCGAACAGCTACCGGGCGTGGCCCCCTGCAGGGTCAGGACGACGAGCCGAACCACATGACCGGGCGGCACACGGAGCCTCCACTGGTAATACGGCTTTTTCGGACTCACCAAACTCAGCGTGCGGTTGTTACCGTACTTGGCATACAGGTCAAAGGATATGGCTATAGATTAGATCAATGGGAACGAATGGTCAACGCTGAGCAGAAAACTGTGATTAGACATTGTGTCAGACCTGGATGATACATGCATCTGGAGTATGTGACAGAGGTAACATCTATACTGGTAGCGAGACAGTGTGTTGAGATAACACATGAGATAATGAGACGATAATGAGATGACTGTGAGACCTTGGAGGCCAAGCTGCCATTTGCCACTCTGCAAAGAGTTGGGGTTTTTAATCTTCTCGGCCTTGTCGTCTGAGTCATCGTCGTCAGAGTCCAAGCCTACATTCACAGACACGTCCATTCAGTTCTGCTATATCACAGCGTGTATCAAATCACACCCAGAACTATGGGTAGCAGAGAGGATCGTGGGGTTTGTAGTCTGATAGTGGTGGATTTACCCAGTAAGTGCGCGGTGTCGTCATCCTTCTCCATGTAATACCGTTCCTCGTTCCTGCTGAAGAGGACTTTGTTGGTGACGGGGAGACGGCGCTGGAGTCGGGTCGGGCTCAGGTTCTGGATCTGCTCAGCGATCGGCTCAGGGGCACAGAACTTACTCCAATAGTACACACTCAGCCCGTCCACACCTTCACTGTCAGGAAACACACACACACACACACACACACACACACCCGTACACGCACACACACACGCACGTACACACACACACACACACACACGCACACGCACGTACACACACACACACACACACGCACACAGACACACACATACACACGCGCACATGCACACACACACACACACATGCGCGCGCGCACACACACACACATGCACGCACACACACACACACACACACACACACACACACACACACAGACAATGCACTCAAAGCCAGTCTGTGACACAGACCATTCATGGTATTCAAGTTTCACAAAACTGCTGCCACAGGGTCTCTTTCATTCACACTCAGCAGAAGACACAGAGAGAAAAAAACCCCAGATTTGGCTTCCCTCTTTTTCAAAGCATAACAGGCACACAGGCGAAGACACACTCTACATCAAACACAGGTTAATAATACTGCTATTCAAATTAGTCCAGTAACAACAAGGTTGTTTTAAGCCCAGGAGTGTGATGTCCACTGAAGGTTTGTCTCTGACTCCACAGTCACACAGAGAGAGAGAGAGACATACAGTGCTCATATGGCATTCTCACTGTTGCTCTTTATGGTTGTGATGGTTTTTGTAATGGTAATTTCTTGTCATTGTAATTGTTATTGCAATTCCTTTGATTTACTGTGCCGTGTTTTGAAAGTTGCGTTGTGAGGACTCACCTAAAAGCAACAATCCCTGAGTGCTGATAGTATGAGCTCCACGGGGAAGAGTCATACAGATGTGAAAACTTATCGCCACGGTGACAAGAACAACCCCAAAAACAGGAAACAAGAAAGAGAACAAAAGATTTCATGAGGTACCTCTCTCTTCACATTAAAAGTCAGTTCACATGCTGAGATATACGTTTTAAAATTCACCCCCTTTTTTTTTTTTTCACAAAAAGTCGGGGAAAATGAGAAACGCAGTGTCGTCAAAGATTATCCAGTGACATCACGGCTACGGGGGGGGTGTGACATCACAACAGAGAGTGTGACATCACAGGAGCCGGTAACGTCTACAGTCTCAGCACAAAGACGCTGTTCTTTATGCGACTGGCTTTGAGCAAAGGCAGCTCCAGGCAACAAGAGCGCCATTGTCTGGGCTTCAATGTCAGAGTGAGGTTGAGGGTGACGGTGGGCGGGCAGCGTGCTCAGGATACCCTTTAATAAATAGGAACACATTCTAACACAACACCAGTTCAGTTTGCTCATTGACTCAGCATTTACGGAGATTACAGGCAAAACACCACTCGCATTAGGCTTGTGGGGACATTACATTTGATTAAATGTTCTTTCTGGCCTTGTGCCTCAGGCTGGCTAAAACCTCTCTCGTGCCCCAGCCTTTCTCTTCCTCTCTCTCTCTCTCTCTCTCTCTCTCTCTCTCTCTGCCTCTCTCTCTCTCTTTCTCTCTGTCCGTCTCTCTCTCTTTCTCTCTTCACGCACACAAACTCTATCCGAGACCCTTTTAATGACCTATAGTCCTGCAATATACCCCCAACCCCCCCCCCCCCCCCCCACATACACAAACACACACACATATGCTCTCTCTGTCAATCTCTCTTTCTCTCTCTCTCTCTCTCTCTCTCTCACACACACACACACACACACACACACACTCTCTCTCTCTGTGTCTGTCTCTTTCTCTGTCTCTCTCTCTCCCTCTCTGTCTGTCTCTCTCTCTCTCTTTCTCTCTGTCTGTCTCTCTCTCTCTTTCTCTCTGTCTGTCATTCTCTCTTTCTCTCTTCACGCACACAAACTCTATCCGAGACCCTTTTAATGACCTATAGTACTGCAATATACCCCCAACCCCCCCCCACATACACAAACACACACACATATGCTCTCTCTGTCAATCTCTCTTTCTCTCTCTCTCTCTCTCTCACACACACACACACACACACACTCTCTCTCTCTGTGTCTGTCTCTTTCTCTGTCTCTCTCTCTCCCTCTCTGTCTGTCTCTCTCTCTCTGTCTGTCTCTCGGTTCTTCAGTATGGAGGTACAGAGCAGGTGATTGTGTGACACAGGACGGCGGAGACAATGTTTTTATTGAGGACTAGCTCTTCCTCTCACTCATTCCGCCTGGGTCCTGTCGTCTCACAAACACTCCGCTTGTCTTCAGCCCTGAAAAGCTCCCGGTCCCCAGGGAGCCGCTCTCTCTCTCTCCGCGCTACCTCACACCCCGCGGGTCTCCGGTTACAACCCCCCGCTTTACATTTAAGAGGGCCACAGAGAGGGCCAAAGCTTGACGGGGCCCAGTTTTGGGGCCTGCTTTACATTTAAAAGGCTAAGAATGAGGAGCAGGCAGGGCCCGGCGGTTTTGCAGCGACCGCTGCGTTTGAGAGTGTCAGAGAGGAGCGGCATTCTAGAGTGCCCTCCAGAGACCAGAAGCATTCTGAAGAGACAAGGTTGCCAAGTGACGCAGAGACAGTGTCTGCTATATATATATATATGTGTGTGTGTGTGTGTGTGTGTGTGTCTTTGTGTGTGTGTGTGTCTGTGCTTACATAATGGTCAAGCGCCTGGGCCTGCCCACGGAACTGCTCCGAAGACGGGTCAGCCAAGTCCGGGGAGAAGCTGAGATTGGAGAACTCTACGCTCCCTCCCAGGTAGAACTCTGTAGGGGATGGAGCTACAGGGAAAAAGAGTAAAATGTAAGAGGCTATTCTGGACAAATATCATTTTGGAAATGTTTTCACGCCAAAGCGTGTAGTCACCGATCTGTTATTGAGTCATCTCAGTAGTTTAAATCACTGTAATAAAGATTAAAGTAGACAGTTAACTGGACAACCCCCCCTGCCCCCCCCCCCCCCAAAAAAAAAAAACAGGTGCCCTCTGACTTGCTTTACCATTAGCAAAAAAAAAAAAGAAAAAAAAAAAAAAAAAAGAAAAAAAACTAGGTCTGCAGGATTTTTTTTTTCTTGCTCCAGGGCAGAACATCCCATTCTGGCCCGGCCCACAGTTACTCTACACGAGCCCAACTGATCATAATCTCCGCATTCCGCCTCACCAGAGCCTCTTAACTTACACACGCAGAAATGAAGGACCAGAGCGACCGCAGCGGAGATGGAGACAAGCAGGAAGATGGCACCCGGGGCAAACCTTCTCCTCCATGACCCCCAGGTGCCCCCTTCTCGCCCCTGGGTTTTGGAGTCTGACGCAGACTTCGGTTCGCTGTCATGGTCACTAGCGGTGGAGCCGGGCGTCTGGTATGGCTCTGTGTTTTCCTGCCAAATATAAACCAAATAACATATCTTCTGTCGTTCTTTTTGCCTCCTCCTTAACACACCTAAACACACACACACACACACACACACACACACACACACACACAGAGTTTTTTCTAATATCCTAGTAAGGATTTTCCACTGACTTCTCTTTTACTGAAACTATAAATGAATAACCTAACTCTAACCCCTAACCACAACCACCGACGCATTTTGACACTTTTTGCTTTAACAACACAAGTTAAAAAAAAAAAAAGTGTGGAGAGGTTTTTTTTTTTTTTTCATGTATTCTTGCATGTCTCAGATGACTCCACAAGAACGTAAACCATGCACATACACACGACGACTGGCACAAACACACACTCACAGACATACACAATTGCAGACATATACACACACACTCACAGACGTACACACTCACAGACATACGCGCGCCCTCGCAGACACGCACAGACAAAGAAACAGCTCCGATCTGAAACATGAAGTCGGCTGTTTCGGCTCACGCATCGCTTCAGAGTCAAGAGTGACACGGCGCGGAGCCCGGGCAGCGTCCGGTCTGACCGCGGGGGCTTCAGTGAGAAGGTGAGGTAATAGATAGGACTTAACCCGCAGGGGGAATTCCCTACAGGGATCAAGCTAAAGTATAAGTTAAAGGGTCTTTCCCCTGGTCCTGGCTATGTCAGCAGCATTCAGGTAGAACACCCTCACAAGGCTGTTTATGAATCCAAGACTCATTCTCAAACACATCACTTACCCTTTAACAAAATGTGTGTATTAAGGATTTTCCCAGATCTTTGTCAATTGCTGCTTAAAAAAAAAGGTATTTGAGGTGAGCACTCTAAAGCGTGCAAGAAAATCATTTTTGTCTCTATTGATATTTTTCTCTTGTTTATGAATAAAAAAAGAAAAAAAAAAGAGAGTGGCTTTAATTCAGTTGTTTTAGGAGCAGGTGCAAAGACAAGCGGTCCTACCTGTGCAGGTAAACCTCCAGGTGCGGTCTCAGGTATATAACGTCCATATACGCTGTAAATTTCACAACTCCTGTTTCTGAAAAAAGTCCTCATGGCACGAGATCCCGGGGTGAGCGTGTGCTTCCACTGCCGCCGCTGCTGCCTTATGGAGCAATAAGTCAGGCGGAGACACCAGCCCAGAAAACAGCAGCGCAATTTTCGCCTTTGATACGCGGAGAAACCCAAGCTGAGTGGGTCTAGCATTCAAAGCCCGTATTCCTCCGTGAACAGGTGCTCCGCGGGGCCCACAATGCACTGCGGCACAAAGGGGCCACTATGAACAACCACAATCCACACAAGCATCAGTGCGACAGATATTGTGGGTAAACTTCTCTTCTGTGCATGTGTCTGAGACGCCCGACAGGAAACCCACCTCCCGGGCTTTTATTAATCCATCCCACGGTGGATCGGGGGGGTGGGGGTCCTCATAATTCTATGAGATAATCTCTGTAATCCAAACAGATTGACAGAGCTGTGTTTATATGTTAAAGGTGTAGCATGGTGGATGAAATATTGGTAAACCTTGGTTTTTTTTTTTTTCCCCCGTCTCTCTCTCTCTCTGATCTCGTGTTTCAGGGCAGTGGGGTGAGGAGAGATGAAGAGAGAAACAGGAGCAGACACTAACGTACCTCCTATACCCCACGGATTACCCATGGGGGTTTTTGTTTCGCTCCGCATAACGCCACATAGAAATCATTCATTTCATTCTCTTTTTTTTTTTTTTTTTAAAGACAAATCCACTTAACCAGAAATCATCTTTTAATGATCCATGATAAAGAAAACATTCATTATTCTTGTTGTTGTTGTTGTTGTTGTCAGTGTAAGTATTAAGGTACTATATCATTAAAATTTGAACAAAATATTGTCACATATACACTGAATGAGGATTATGATTAAAAAGCACCAATAAAAAAGGGGAAAAAAACCATCGATAACCTGGAAACAACAATCTCTTGTCTTCCCTGTAACTTTTCTTTAACACAGCAAACTATAACTTAGAGAAGCAGCTTTCTATTCATTACAATGATTTCCACAAACATTTTAAAGTTTTACTGTAGGTCGCAAGACTCCATTACACACAGAATGAGACGTGAACATTAACCACAATAAAGAGTCAGTGCGTGTTTTGTAACTCTCTTTATTCAGTTTATTCTGGTCAGCGGCGCCGGCCGCACGCCGTCTGACGACACCGTGGACCACGAGGACATTCGGAGCGGAACGGCCGCGCAGTTTTATTTCCGACTGTTTGCTCCGTGGTAAACGCCGGCTCGGTTCGGCTTCGGCGTGCGTGCGAGGGGGGGCGAACGCTACTTCTGAACGTGGTTTTGGATCCAGTCCGTAAACTTGGCCACTCTGGTGTAGACCCCGGGGAGGTTGGGCCTGCCACAACCCGCGCCCCAGCTGACGATCCCCGTCAGAAACCAGCGATCTCCGACTGACGCGCGACACGACAGAGGACCTCCCGAGTCGCCCTGGCGACAGAGCAGGACACGCTCAGACTCCACAGAGAGACAATCCTCCGAAGAGAGCGAATACAAAACACTCTATGATTTATTACACATCGCTGGCAATAATCAGTGTTTCTGACATATTTACTGATGCAGACTCCTTATGAAACGCCTCGTGTGAAAACGGACAGCATGGTTTCAGGACACTGAATTTCAACAGGCTCACTCCAAATTACTCTAAAGGGGTGAAACAAATTTAATGTGTGACACATATTAAAAGCTGTCTGTCGTACGGGGGGGGGGGGGGGGGGGGGGTGCAGCTCAACGCCCCTGCGGGCTTTACGGACGACGGAAGCACGGGGTTCCTGTAGAAACGGAGACGCAGGGCGGACTCACCCTGCAGGCGTCCCGCTCTCCCGAGGGGACCCCAGCACACAGCATGCGGGGAGACACCGGGCCGTACCTCCTCTTACACTCACTCTGACTGATGATGTTCACCTCCGCCTTCTGCAGCACCGTCGGCAGGACCTTATCTGTCGGAGCAGCAGGGTGGAGGAGATCTACGTCACGTGCTGCACGTGGGGTCAATCGCTATAGACGTTTATACTGAATTACGTGAAGTCTGAACGGAACAAAACAGAACGTTTATACTGAACTACATAAAGCTCAGTCTGAACAGAACACCAAATGTTCTGAATCAGAATGTGAATTCAAACAGGTGGTTTATAGATGGTTTTGTCGGTTTTATAGATTTATAAGGGGATTTATAATCAGTTATTGATTCGACGTGAGAAACAGTCAGATATCTAAACTCTGGTACAATGAACTACATGCTGGTGTGTTTATCACTAAGTATTATTAAGTATGGTGTGTGTGTGTGTGTGTTTCTGTATTTGTGTGTGTATGTGCATGTGTGTTTTTCTTTGTGTATATGTGTACATATGTGTGTGTGTGTGTGTACATATGTGTGTGTGTGTCTATTTATGTGTGTGTGTACGTTTCTGTATTTGTGTAGGTGCATGTGTGTTTTTGTTTGTGTATATATGTACGTGTGTGTGTGTGTATGTGTGTGTGTGTGTGTGTTTTTGTTTGTGTATATATGTGTGTGTGTATGTTTCTGTATATGTGTATGTGCATGTGTGTGTGTGAGTGTGTTTGTGTATGTGCATGTGTGTATATATGTGTGTGTGTGTGTGTGTGTGCGCGCGTGCGTCTGAACGACCCCCCTCACCGTCCTCGGAACGGTAGCCCCAGCCTGTGACCCAGCAGCGGTGGGAGGGGGTGAGGGTTTGGGAGGGGGCGGGCAGGCAGACGGGCTGAATGACGGACGCCAGGCCGGGGGGCCAGGGTCTGCGCAGCTGGAGCAGGGCGATGTCGTAGTCGAAGCTGCGAGGGTCGTAATACTCGTGCACAGCGATGCGGCGGATCTCCGCCACGTGCCTGGCGCCGCCCTGCGTCAGCATCCCGAGGTGGGCGAGCCACTGCCGAGGGTCCGACATCCTGCCAGGTCAAAGGTCATTCAGTCAGTGTCAATGACCCTGGGGATGTATTACCTGTGGCATTTCCGTATACATGTGAGTGTGTCTGGGCTGAAATGAACCGCTGGTGTAGAGATTAACTGTATCTTATGTGTTGTCTTCTCTGAGAACAGGCTGAGTGTTCATAGATTTATGATGGGTCAGCGTATCTGTGTATAGCATTTGGCCTGTGTATGTGTGTGTGTGTGTGTGTGTGTGTGTGTATGTGTGTGTGCCTGTGTGTGTGTGCCTGTGTGTGTGTATCTGTGTGTGTGTGAAAGAGAGAGAGAGGGAGAGAGAGTGTCTCTGAGACTGTGTGTGTGTGTGTGTGTGTGTGTGTGTGTGTGCGTGCATACATGCATGTGTGTGTGTGTGTGTACGGGTGCATACGTGTGTGTGTGTGTGTGTGTGTGTGTGTGTCTGTGTGTGTGTGCGTGCGTGTTAAATGTACAAACCTGTCTCTGCTGAAACAATGTGCGGCAGATACGAGCCAGTCACTGGAGATGACCGACGCCCCACAGTACAGGTGACCAGAAAAGTGCAAACTGACCTGCCAAGGCCACTCCCCCTCCACTGCATTAACCCCGCCCACTACCCGTGCCTCAGGCTGGCCACTGTCCACCACACGCTTTACAGGAACAGGGCGTCCACAGGCTGTCAATCAACACAACATCATAACATGTCAGATATAACAGAGACTCTGTGTGTGTGTTGTGTGTGTGAGAGTCTGTTCCATCCTATGTTCTTGCTTCTCTAAGTCCATGCTTTGTGTGTGTGCATGTGTCCGTGTGTACATGTGTGTGTGACTGTACAGTCGTATGTTCCTGATTATGTAAGTCTGGGCTCTGTCAGCACATACATAAGACGGTCTAAGCATGTGTATGTGAGTGTGTGTGTGTGTGTGAGTGTGTGTGTGAGAGAGAGAGTCTGTTCCATTCCATGTTCCTGCTTCTGTAAGTCCATGCTTTGCGTGTGTGTGTGTGTGTGTGTGTGTGTGTGTGTGTATCACTGATTAGCTGAGTCAGACCGCTGACAGGTTGGTGTGTATTCTGATGAGGGAATGATAATTAAACCGGAGGGCACACAGACACACTCTGTGAACAGCGATTAAAGTAAAGCCAGTGCACATCAACCTCCAGTTAAATTACCACAAACAGAGACAGCAATTACTAGCGGCAGAACCGGTCAGCACACTTCAGTGACCACACCACGGGGGAAGAGCCAACAGGGAGATAACACAATAACAACATCCTCATGGGAACACAGGGCCAGTGAAGAGTGCACCATGAAACTGTGTGGAATTTCTGAGAACGTGAGTTCACCTGGAGTGACTCTGCAGCCTCCACACCAAGTCCTTTTGTCTGTGCTTTTGTGGTGTATTGTGCGGTTTTGAATGGTTCGCTTTCAGGTCGGGCACAGTGCGGTTTAAGCCAAGATAAATGTTTATGTTTTTGAGCCGGGCTGGGATTCTGAGTCAGATAAAACAGTCAAGGTGAAGCTGAAACAGTATGAGGACGTTGTGTTTGACCTATTTTGGTCACGTTACGGTTTCAAAACGTGGTTCACCGTCCACTCACCACAGTCTTTCTCGTCACTGTGGTCCACACAGTCGGGTACTCCGTCACACCGTGCGTTCTTCTTCAGAATACAGGTTCCGCTGCTGCAGCGGTACCGGATCCCAGAACAGCTCGTCTCTGGAGAACCACAGATTCCACACAGAATCACTAGAACATGCAAAGTCCTGAGCTTTCACTGTCTCACTTATACCAGACTGTCGCGACAGAATGTTTAGTTAGAAACATCTACAAGTTTGTTTGTTTTTTTTGTTTGTTTTTTTTTTCAATCAGTATGATGTTCCTTTTCAATGAAAGAAAATAGAATAGAAGCTACTTTGCGAAAAGTACTCTGTGACCTGAATTGAATTGAATTGAATTGAATTGAATTGAATTGAATTGAATTGAATTGAATTGAATCGAATTGAATTGGAACTGAACAGAATTGAATTGAATTGAAGTGAATGGAATTGAATTAAAGTGAACTGAACTGAACTGGAACTGAACTGAATTAAATTTAACTGAACCGAAACTAATCCATTTGAACTGACATGAAGTGAAGTGACTGAACCAAATCTAACTGAATTGCATCAAGACTCAAACCCAATCAACTCCTTAAATCACTCAGTCAACAGCTAAGATCAAACCTGTTCCAACATCAGTGCTCCGTTTTTCTTTGGTCGGTAACTTTCTTACCCCACAGGAAAAAAAAAAAAAAAAAATCATGAAACATATGTATCAGATTTACCCAGAGTGCAGTTGGTTTCGTCCCTCCCATTGGTACAGTCCATCTCTCCATTACAAACGTAAATAGGGTGCAAAGGAGATGAACCTCCACAGTTCTTGCTGGGTTTTGCTGTCAGGGAAATGAGGTATGTTTGTCAACTGTGTAGGACATGACCAGAACCAGAGTATGCTCTGGTTTACGCTCTATGTATCAGAACCACAGATTCCCTCTTGCTGCTTAGTCAGCCCACAATGGAATTTTCAACCATCACAACTCGTCTGCTCTCACACTCCTCCATCAGTGGTTTAATAACCTCCCATTCACAAATCACTGATGAAATCCTGCGCTCACATTCAACATTTTTGACGTTCAAAATCCGTCCACTCTCTCGCTTTGCTTTTCATATCTGATCACTAAGCTAATCTGTCAGCGAGTTGGTCATTGGGAGAGGATAAAAAGGTCATGCAGAGGTTACTGGGGGGGGGGGGGGGGGGGGAAGACCGTCTGGAGCTTATACAGTATCTACGAGAAGATCATTAAAAAAGTTATGCAGACGTCATTAAAAGCTTATTCAGAGGTCGTCTGAAGGTCACTGAAAGTTGCTGAAGGTCGTACAGCAGAAGATCTCGTCGCTCTCGTCCTGGCAGTCATCCAGACCGTCACATCGTCTGTCCTTCTCCACGCACAGGCCCGTGGAGCACAGGAAATAACCCTCAGGACAGGCTGCGAGAATCAAACGAGAAACCACGAGACAGTGCTGAGACAATGCTGAGAAACTGACAAGAGTCTCAAAACTATTATCCCCATGTTAAAACTTCAATAAATACACTTG
>NC_044497.1:4905000-4915000 GCF_902362185.1 Chanos chanos | reverse complement strand
ATAAAATGTCACTTTAACCTTTCATTTAATTGTCAGCTTCACATTGATTTGTCGGTTTGACAAGTGGTAAGTTTATGCATCATTACCTTACGACTGTTGTGTTCAAATATTTTTGCAGAATTTGCAAACACAAGCATATTTTTCTCAGTGTACCGGTAGTTATTTTTTTCTTTTCTTTTCTTTTCTTTCTTTTTTTTTTTTAATAGAAAGCGGTATAAATACATCTGCGGATTTCTCACAGAGAATAAAATTCGGTTCAGACAGCACTGTGAACACAAAACAGTTGCATTGTCTGTGCATTGTAAAGTGTCGGTCCTACAGTAGGCCTACCTGAGGTCGGATATGATGGCGTGTCTGTAGAGCCTGGACACTTCTGACCTTCTGTAAACACTACTGACCTTCAGAGGAGAAGAAAAGAACGACTAGCCCAAAAATGACGAGGGTGTGTCGCTGCAGATTTCACGATGCCAAACATTCAACTCACCACGTGCTGTATCCGATTCGCCATCGACAAAAACTCGCTGGAGTCGGCGTGTCGGTACTCTGGGATAAATTCTACGTTGGCCACGCGGAACATCCCAGCGAAATACACGCCGCTGTTGCTCTCTCTTCGGACTGGGGACAGAAGGATAAGACACTCCATATGTGTTACACTACAGGGGCCTTAACACACATGTAAACATGAACACCTTTCTAGACTGAACAGCATCGTTTCACCTTAACGATGACTGTATCATCTCCGATTGGGCTCGTGAACACTTACTTGTATAGTATTGCCACTGAATTCTTTATACGTAGTTATTGAGTGGTACACGGTCATAAGGTAAAGGCTACTTATTGTTTAATAGTAGCTATATATTTTTTTAAAATGATGTCAGTGTGTGTGTGTGTTTGGGGGGGGGGGTGACTTACATATGAAAACCCACAGTAAGGACCACATGATCAGGACTAAAACGAACACAACCACAGTGATGAGGATGGCCAGATTCTGAAGGTTCCATAGAGGTATGCCTTTCTTCTTCTTCTTCTTCCTTTTCCTCTTCCTGTTATTTCCTTTTCTCCTGTATTTTCGTGTGTATTTTCGGCGTATTCTGTTCAGCTTGCCATCCACTGTGGGGACCTCTACTGCGACATCAGTCACCTGTGACGGCAAGAATCCCTTCCTTTTTTTTTTTTTTTTTTTTTCAAATTCTGATCACGCGCTCTCACATATACACACACAGATACTTATTCGTCCTTTCCACAGCTTTAGAAATCTGATGCGTAATCAGATGTTTCTATTTGCCAAAAAAGACGAAAATTCATCACTGGTGTTTAAATAAACATTTTATATCCCTACTTTTAAATATCCGTACTTCTTTAAGTAGCCTAGTATCCCGAAACCCGCAAGAACCACCTCCGTTTACTGTTCATCTGACAGGACTAGATCAGATCCAATTGTACTCTGCCAACCATTTGGATCAATATTACTCATGGGCACCCGCCCATAAAATATAACACGAAGCCCTACTGGATCAGGGGTTGCTTTGGTCTGAAATATCTTCCATCTCGATAGTAGTCTCTAAAGAGTGAAAAACTCAGTTTCTTCATTGCGTAATTTCTGAGGACCGCCTCCACCCAAGGCATAGCATTAGTTAATTTAAAGTGTTTGTAACGTTATGGATCCCCTTTAACGTTAAGAGGTCAGTGCCACGATGGGCTTAAATTACACACTCCTACAGTTTACAGGGAAGTATCGGATGCTATCCAATTGGGGTTTGCGTTTGTGTTGTGACATAAGCAAGAAATCATGAAGTCTGGTAATCCTGCGCTCAAGGAAAGAGCTGCCTAAGTAAAGGCGTAATTACGATGAATCACAACGTGGTCCGCTGGTATTATTGTTGTGGTAAAGTTAACAGTACAATTCATTGCTTAAAAAGTGTATTTTATTTTATAGAAAACGTGAGATCTTGAACTCCATTTATTGCGATTATTTAAACCAACTATTAGGTTGGTGTGAGCGAACACGTCAGGTCCTTCAAACGGTAAAAGACGTGTAAGCGAAAATGTAGGAGGACAGGTTCAAAATTATGAAGGAGGGGGGATAAAGCAGAGATTCCAGTAAGGTCACCAGACCCAGACATTTCATCATGACTGGAGTCATCGCACTTGCTGGACTATCAGCTGGAGAGTTGGAGCTCATTCGGTTTCGCTTGACATCTATTATTCATCAGTTGTCATCCCACCCTTCCAGCTGTACTTAATTCCAAGAGGCGATAACAACTGCTGTGGTCTCTTCTAAGTAAAAGGAAAATGGAGACTTCTCCATAGAAACCCCGTGCCGACAGATTCAGCTTTGTGCACAGGTTAATGAACCAAATGATTCATAAAATAGAATATAACCAGCCCACATTAACCTCCCCTGTTCATGTTAGCCTATGTGTGTGAGGTACCTTCCAGAGACCGTGTGGTATATACATCGAAGAGGACTTTTAAAAGGCTTATAAAACCATAATTACGCTTTAAATGGCGTCCGATTCCAAGAGGCAGAACATATAAAACTAATTCAAAACTAATCTGCTTCCTATGGCGCTCAAATCTAAGATGAATTCCCGCAACATTACTTTAAATTACAACTCACACTCGCGCAGTCCCCTTGAGCGGCATCATCCTCGCTCCCCTGTCCGCTATCATCGTGCGTCGTCTCCATGGAACAGGTGCATCACTCGGCCTTAAAAATGATAAGTTTTCCTTTAGTCTCGGTCTCAGATAGTCCTATGCCAGCAACAAGGTAGAGAAGTAAGGACGAGTGTGCTTCAGCATCAGTCGACCACATCGCGGTCTATCATGTAAAATGAACTGTGCGTAACTTTATCCGCGCGGCTCAGCGGACGCAGGCGCTGGCGCGTGAGATCAGGAAGCTGGTCGTTTGATCAGTTTTGCTAAAGCACCGAGTTAAACGTGATCCACTAGAATAGAGCGTTTGATCAAATATTTAGGATTTAAGAAATCCACATGGATTAAACGCCATACTGTCTCTCTGATGGCCCAAAACCTTTTGTATATCGGACGAATAGATCAATGAATGAATGAAAGAATGGATGGACGGACGGACGGACGAATCAGACAACATACACTTGTACAAGAGTTTATTTACATAAGACAAAAAGTGTTAGTTGTGTGGGCTGCACTGCCATCACTACAGAGAGAGAGAGCTCTAGCTCCGGAAGGTTCCAGCCTTTTACATACACAAAACACACACACGTGACGTCATTAAAAGCGGAATATACATCTTTGTCACAATTAAAATAAAACACATTGACAGGAAACGGTCAGACAGGAGAAATCTTAACGTGAGCAGCATCTTCACAACATGGATAAATGGAGCAGTCAGGATTTTTTTTTAAAAATATAACACTTTTGGGTTTCTGCACATTACAGGCACTTAGTTATACACACACACTTTTTTTTTTTCTTATGCACAAACACACACACAATCCATGACTGGACTATCTTCATTCAAATACTTCGTACATACATACACACACAAATACAAATACACACACAACATTATAGTGGACACGTCTGAGGCTCTTCATGTCTGCACCAGAGTCTATGTCATCTCAAAACAGTGCAACGAATCCTCTCTCATCACTTTCTGGAGAAAGCATTCAATGCAAAGTTGTACCACAGGTGCGCGGGTTTCCGTTTTGGTTCTGCCAGTGAGAACACCTGTTGCTGAGGGATACTGGTTGGCACGGTAACGTGACGTTGATGAAGAGGGTGGAGGGGCTGATGATGGTGGAGGTGCATGTGATGATCCGCGTAATTCATATCTTTAAAACACACACACACACACACACACACACACACACACACACAGACACACAAACACACACACACACATACACATACACATACACACACACACAAACACAGGTAGACAGAGTTTAGTCTTAGTTCAACAGAGCCTGTGCACATTTCTGTGTTCCATAAAAGCTAGGGAGAAACATGGATCTTACTTTTCATCTTGCCCTGTTTTGCTTTTCTGGCATTAATTATTGCTTGCTTCCTCTGCGCCTCACTGATTTCCATCCCTGGGGAGTAAAAACACAACACAAAAACATCTCCCGTCATATTCTGATCAGAGAGACATTAACCTAACCCCAGCATTGACCGCACTTCTGTGACTGCACACGACACTAAAACAGTGAATATCTGTGAAATATCACGTTAAACACATCAAGACATATTTGGGAAAAAAAAAATCTTCAGAAATAAAGGAGAGGTTCTATAATTCATCAAATACAGAAAAATAAAAATAGATTGTATAATATAGCAGGCGCGTTACATGATGACACAGCAGGGTATGAACAGTTGACAGTTCGTATGTGATGAGTGACAGTTCAGTGGGTCGTATGTGATGATTGACAGCGCAGTGGGTCGTATGTGATGAGTGACAGCGCAGTGGGTCGTATGTGATGATTGACAGTGCAGTGGGTCGTATGTGATGAGTGACAGTGCAGTGGGTCGTATGTGATGATTGACAGTGCAGTGGGTCGTATTTGATGATTGACAGTGCAGTGGGTCGTATGTGATGATTGACAGTGCAGTGGGTCATATGTGATGATTGACAGTGCAGTGGGTCGTATTTGATGATTGACAGTGCAGTGGGTCGTATGTGATGATTGACAGTGCAGTGGGTCATATGTGATGATTGATAGTGCAGTGGGTCGTATGTGATGAGTGACAGTGCAGTGGGTCGTATGTGATGAGTGACAGCGCAGTGGGCGTGTGACCGTACCCATCTCCTCGTCCTCTTGAACCCGTTTGCGTTCCTGCGTGAAAGCCTGCAGCCAGCGCTGTTTGTCCTGAGGCTTCCTGCAGCACAGCACGCACACCTCCTGTGTGGAGGTGTTCCGTAGGAGGAAGGCATGTTTCAGGGTGAGGCCCAGTTCGGCGTCGCGGCCGTCCGGCAGGTCCTGGAGTTCGGTCCTGTCCGTGTCCAGCCGGCCGCGGTAGTGGAGCAGGTCGCGTCTCAGAATGTCCTTCTTGCAGAAGACCAGCTGGTGGTCGAACAGGAAGAAGCTGCGCTGCTGGGTTTTACCGGGCCGGACGATCCGGGTCAGCTCCCCGGAGTGGATCAGCTCCGAGCTCCGCGACAGAACGTCCTCACCCTGCCGCAGGGAATCATGGGATGTTAAGGAAGTCGAATGTGTTTCTTCTTAACTCTGCTTAAATGTCTCCCACTGCCACATTTTAATACGTTTTCACGAAAGCATGTCAAATGGACAAACAATGCTACTATTTCAAATACTATCACGACTAACAGCAATAGAGACAACAACAACAACAACAACAACAACATGACTACTACTAATAACAATAATAATAATTATAATAATAATAATAATAATAATAGTTATTATTATTATTATACTAATAACAACAACAATAATAATAATAATAATAATAAAAATAATAATAATAATAAAAATAATAATAATAGCTATTATGAAAACGTGCTGCTGTGTGAGATTCCCCGGGCTTCCTTCCTGGGAATTACAGAGGAACTGATCCTATGACTGGTCATGAGCTGACGGTGAGGACAGTGGCCCAGTGACCAGAGGGTTGTGTGTTTGAATACTGATCTCACTGGCTCTCTGCCAACCCACCCCTGAGTGAGGTAACAGTTACACCAAAGGTGTATTCCCCCTGACTCTCTGGTTAAGACTGTCAGCTAAACAAATAAATGCTACCAAAAAATAAATTACAAAAATCAAATGAACCTAACAAATAGTTAATCCTGTTAGTGCTACTTTTGCCGCTATTGATAACAACAGCAAAAAACAACAACAAAACAACGGTAATAGTTCTGGACAACAACGAACACTATAACAATTATAACAATGACTAACAATCCACTTTTATTGTTTTAACTGATAATTATAACCATCATTTGGATGCTGTCGTTCCAAAGAGCCTGTAGACATAATCTACAGTAAAGTCTCTTCAGTCTTAGGGTCCAGATGACACCAGAGTGTCTGTGTTCACTGCTGTCATTAAGGGATTTGATTGGAGAGCTGCTTACAGGACAGAGACATGTCTCACTTCCAGTGTCTGACTAACACCAGTCTCTTAACCCACAACTAATCCGCTAAACAGATCGGCACCTGAGCCAATTACCGGGCATTACTGCGGCGCTCTTACACACCGACGAGAAATAAGATTACTCAAAACTGTCTGATTGGACAGACACGCAGTCCTAAAGCTCGACGCAGATAAACGTTCCAGTAACGTTACAATGACACACCTTACAGCAGGAACTACAGATGCAGCAATAAAACCATAGGCTAACCTAGGTCTCCCTGACTAGTAAAACCATGAAATCATTTATTCCTTTAGTTTAAGCCAGAACAATGGTTTCAGTAGCGCAGGAACATTTGAGAGGGGAAACCTCTTTCCAAACCGACTACAAAGTCCTGCTGGTGCGCGATTAATGGCCGCTTACTTTACAAAATCCCGAATGGGATGAAGCTGAACGTTGCAGGAACGTTAGACGGACGTTAGCGAGGAACTCACCTCCCAGCTGAGTATGGAGACCTGCCAGTGCGCGATGGTGTCGATGCTCTCCTGCCTCCTCTTCCTCTCGTTTATCAGACTGGCCACGTTCTTCATGGTCTCGTGGGCGTCACACACACCTCGATAGTCACTACAGCACACACAAACACAAACATTGAATTATTTGGTTATGAGTGAGACGTCAAGCCATGAAGTTTCAGTTTCAGTGTTTATGTTGATTATGAGCCCATCTGTATTCCAAAGGTTCGTATGTGCATGTCTGTGTGTGTGTGTGTGTGTGTGTGTGTGTGCGCGCGCGTGTCTGTGTGTGTGTGTGTGTGTGCGCGCGTGTCTTTGTGTGTGTGTGTGAGTGAGTGTGTGTGTGTGTGTGTGTTTGTGCACGTGTGTGCATGCGTGCGCGCATGTGTGTACGCTATCATAAAATAATAAGTGCACTCAATAAAAAGATAAAAAAAAAAACAGTTACGTCAGACTTAAATATATTGTTATTTTCTGTTTCATCATCTCTCGATTCTAAATTGCATCAATACACATACAACACTCCCACAATACTCCTGACTCTATAACAGGTTTCTGCTGATTTCTCCGCCCTGTGTAGACCTTAACCCGTTCCTAACCCGTCACGCAAACGAGCGAGCGTCCGAGCGGACCCAGACGCAGCCTGAAGGTGTGGCGTTACCTGTGATCTTTGGGAGTGTATTTGAGAAGTTCTCCCAGCTGGAGCGGGTATTTGCAGATCTTCTGTACTGGTGTGAGTAGGAAGCCAGCTAGAGAGATGTCAATCATCTGCTGAAGGAGACGACAGGCTTCGAAAAAGTGTTTATAACGCCCCTGCTTCATGAGACGCTGCAGCTCTCTACACGCCGCCGGGTGTGTGTTACAGTACTCTGAGTATATAGAGAATCCCTCGCCCTGACAGAGAGAGAGAGAGAGAGAGAGAGAGAGAGAGTGAGGGAGGGAGGGAGGGAGGGAGGGAGAGAGAGAGAGAGAGAGAGAGAGTGGGAGGGAGAGAGAGAGGGAGCCATTCAATATCACATTAGCATTGGCACAGTACAGAAAAGCCTACTCTTGACACTGTAGCTGTGTGCAGGTGTGTGTGTGTTGTAATGTAGCTGTGTGCAGGTGTGTGTGTGTTGTAATGTAGCTGTGTGCAGGTGTGTGTGTGTTGTAATGTACCTGTTGGAGGAAGCAGGAGCCTATCTCGCTCAGATGGGGCTGATCTTTATTGTATTTCTTCTCCAGGTCTTTGACAAACGTCCTCTGAAACTTGTATATCTCCTCAATATTACTGAAGATGGTTTTGAGTTGGGCTTCTGTGAACATGCCTGGGTGCTTCTTGCACTGACGTATATATCCCTGCAAACACAGGGCAACAACACAGTCAACTGGTGTCTTGCACCCATACACAAGAGACAAAAAAAAAAAAAAAGTGTTTGGATCTATGAGGAGGGTAAAGTGTAGTTAGACTTGCAGGTGGAAACGTGATGCTCTAAAACAGTGTTTCTCAGTCCTACTCCTGGGGGAGCCCTGCCCTGCACGTTTTCCATCTTTCCCTGCTCTACCTACCTGGCTGAACTCATCAGTGGCACTTTTGATTGGCTGATAACACCTGATTAATCAAGGGCATGTTAATCACGCTAATCAGGTGTGTTCGGAGCAAAGGTAGACAAGGGCGTCATGTTGCTATGCCACTGTTTCTCCAGCAGAGGGCGGTATTGTGCAGAAAACGAAGTTGCAGCCCTCTACCACAAACTTCAGGAAACTCACTCTTTCCTGCATTCCTAAGATATTTTTAAGGCATAGACCTCCGGTAAGTTCTCGGGTTAGGGAGAGTCTATTCCAAATGAGCAATTCCTTCTGAACCAAAGTTCTGGTGTCTGAACACGTGTAACAAATAAAATTTCAGACCCTGAACTCAGATGGTCTCAGTTTGGTTGACTTCAGAGCTGCCCAAGTTCTTTAGGGACATTCCAACAGACGTAAAAATTCTTGTGAACCAGCCTGAGTCGGGCGTGGACGGGTGTGTGTCCGTTACCTCACAGATGTCTCTCAGGTGTTTGATGTAGACCCGTTCCGTGTCCATGATCTCTCTGACGACGTTTGCTCTCATCTTCTCTCTGTGCTCCGTGTTCTGGGCCCGCGTGTCTTTGGGAACGTTCTCCTCTGGATCCGAAATGCTCTCCACGCTCTCGCTGCCGGAATCCTCCTGATTCACACGCACCTGTCAATCAAAACACAGCCAGCACATTTACCGATTACATCACAATAAAAATAAAAAGCCACATTGTTATCATGGTTATAAAGGGAGTGACAGCGTACAGTGCTTTCCGTTTGGTCTGTTTTTAGCACGGTGGGTAAACCGAAATGCCAAACCTAAATGCATTTTGTTGACAGACAGCGGCTGCCTGTAACGCGCGAAAGTGATGTGATCCTTTGGGTAAGAATTTTGACGTAGCGTTCCAAACACACGTTGTTTCAGCTTGTTAAATGAGAACGAGCACATTCCTGTTTTTCGCACACCCAAGGATTCGGAATACCATCGGAATACCGACGGAATACTAACGGATCGCTGTGTCTAATCTCAAGCGTTTGGCCACATGCAAATTATTCCACAACCAGCATGTAGTTTTAGCCTGAGCCTTAAGCTCCAGCCTGGGGAAGTATATATTCAAAGCTGTCAATGACACCGTCGCCACGGTAACCAGATATAGCCATGAACTATGATAAAGGAACATTTAATACAACTTGTTGTCTTGGTGCAATGGTAATCAATGTTGCAGAGATAAATTTATAGTCTTTTTACTGTATACGATGAGCTTCCTTATCTCTGACTACCTCTGCCTGATTCAGCCTTTTCTCCTTACACACATGACGTCTCCCTGACAACACCCACTGTTGACTGCATTCAGTGGCCCAACACCCAGCAAACTTAAAAAACGAAAGTGTTTCGACAACAGGTAACTTACAGCAGAGTGAGTTAACTTGACATTGAAGGAAGAGTCTGTCATAAAGCCACACTTAGGTACAGCTTTATTCACTAGCTTTGAGCACAAAGAAATGACCATAGCAACGACGACACCCCCCCCCCCCCTTCTACACTCGTCAATCAAAGAATATTGCAAAGAAACATAATGTGCCACAAGGGGTTGTCAGCTAATCCCTAATACCGAGGTAAACTGTGACTCATCATCCATTGAACTGTATCAGCATGTCTCCATCCCGCCACCCCCCCCCCCTTCCCCCACCCTCTCACACACACACACACACACACACACCCCCACACACACACACACACACACACACACATTCATCCATGTCTTAAGAGTAAAACCACACGTGGTTACTCACTCTGACAAAGCTGGAGGGGAACCAGGCCTTCCTGTCAGCCACTGCACCCAGCCACCAGCCTGTCTCTGAGGCCTCCAGCACCCTGATCTCT
>NC_044497.1:4872500-4900000 GCF_902362185.1 Chanos chanos | reverse complement strand
CCGTCTATGGTCCACTGTAAACGCTAACCAATGGACCTGTGGCCCAAAGTGCGGAACGAGCCCTTACCTCTTGTTCGTCCGCATCTCTTTCCGGAGCATTCCATATGCACTGAAAAGGAACACAATGGATCAGCACCATAGCTTCAGACATTCAACACAAAACTTAGTCCGGATCCCTTGGCTGTCCTCTCAAAGTGCATCAGACTAGGTACCTCTACATGTCACAGTGATAGCATGTGTGTGCGCGCGCGCGTGTGTATGTGTGTGTGAGTGTGTGTGTGTGTGTGTCGGTCTGCTGTGCCGTGGCTGGACTTTGGCCTCTGGGTTGTTGTCTAGGGGAGGAGACGCTGTGTTCACTGATAAGTGGAAACCACAGACCCAGAAGACTTGCTTAAGCAACCCCCACGTCAATCATAAACAGCGATTAATCGTTAACTCAGCATGCTCTGGCGGAAAAGAGCCCAATGGCAGGACCACGCATGTGACACCATTCTAAGACACTGTTTATAGGTGTGGGAACGTGTAAAGGCTTGAATTGGGGCCGAGTGGCCAATCAGCTGGAAGGGCGGGTTTGACGGACAGGTAGGTTGACCTACAGGTAGAAGTGCCGGGATTAGAGAAATGGGTTGGGGCAAAGTGAATGAGTCCAATGTTCTTTTGACTACATATGACTGTATTTTAATACCGAAGGTGTCTGACGAGACCATTATATGAGTGTAATAATGATTTGGATCTCAGAAGCAGTCAAGGTCAATTCACACACTTGGCTGAATACTATCTGTTACCACTGTCTTCTATCATTGTAATTATCCTTGTCCAACAAGGGATTAAACCCTCCTCATCCATGACCTTGAACAGAGTGACAATAATGTTTAGCCTACATTGTGACTAACATTTTGTCTTTGACTTTTTTTTTTTTTTTATCTGAAGTCTGCCTCACCTTTCAACACTTCATGAGGCAAGAGCAATGACCTCTACACTAGTACAAAAGCTCATTAATATTATCAGTTCTGTTCTGTCACTTATTCTGAAGTGTCAGGCAGGTGCATTGGAAGTTAGTTTGCTTGAATGAGACTGCTCTCCTCCAAGTGTGTATGTTACGGAGGGCCATTTTTCTCAAACTAAACATTTGGTGTGGCACATTTTGTATTTCCTAAAAAACAAAAAATCTAAGTTCTCTTTTTTTTCCCCCAAGAAAACTTCCAAGTTCTAAATCCAACAAACTTACCAAATATGGTCTGACAGACAATGCCAGTCAAAGTGTAGCTGTGCACAACTTACTATTACATTAAACACATCTGGGAAGGGGCAGCATGCATCAGCATTAAAAGGACTATATTGCTGTCTCAGTTGCCGACCTTACCTCCAAATTGACCTTGATGTTATCAAGTGCCTGCAGATCCCTGGGGCTTTCGCATGGGTCCATCTGATGGAGATTATGAGCATCTGACCCAGGTCTCTGGTCTGCGTCAGAAGACCTTACGAGGTGCTCAAAGTTGCCGGAGAGCCTTGCTGCAGGGCTAGGAGGATCCTGAGGCTCACTGGAGGAGGAGTCAAAGATGGCAGGGCAAGAGGGGGCAGAGTGTATAAAAGGGGTGTGTTCATGGGTATTAGCTTGCACGAGATGCTTGTTCGTGGTTCGGGTTTGTGGCAGCGAGGGACGACGCTGGCGCTCGCTGGCAGGAATGCAAGGAGTCCGCCGTGAGTACTCATCGTGAAGTTGACTGAGAACTGACTGCTGGGTCTGAAGGGAGGGGCCAGAGTCGGTTCTGTGCTTGCCCGAAATGTCCGTCAGGCTGCCTACCAGTTTCCGCATGTGCTCATGAGCCTTCCGTCGAGTTGAGGCGCGTTCCCGTAGGTCTACTGATGAGGCACTAGCCGCCCTTTGAATGTTTGGGGTTCCGGTGCTACAATGGTTTTGGGGCTGGGGTGTGGGGACCTTCCGTCTAAAGGGGCTCTTGAAGAGGTGGAGGTTGTCAGCACTTTTGCTCAGTCTGCTCAGGGCCTTAACTGTTGCCTCTGATTCTTTGATCATGTCAGGCTCAAGAGGCTCCACGGTGCTGCAGGGACGCTGTCTAACAACAACTCGGTCCCGAACCCTTGGGCCTTCTTGCAGCGCCGATGTGCTGTCCAGCAGCGAGATACGTCCCGATCTGTACGCCCGGCGAATACTACGGGAGAAGTGAGAATTCCTGTGCAAGCCTTCCGGCTCCTCAGGGTCTTCCTCTTCATCCGAAACATCCAAGCTACATCTACCCAAAACTTCACAACTGATAATCCTTTTGGACAGTCCATTTGCCTCTTTTGCGCTGTTGCAGTTGTGACCAACAACCTGTTCACGATTCTGTTTCGTAACTAGGAAACTATCTCCAGGTTCACTAGCCATACAAGAGACATCTCTCTCCTGATTGGTTGCCATTCCACTGCCTCTGCTTTGAATCCCTTGGAGTACAGAGGAGCGCAGTTTCTTGAAAGACCCCATGACCTTAAGACTGGAAAGGCTTGACCAAGTAGACGGGGTTTTGGGTAAGCCTCCGAGAGGAGTACGTTCCGAACCCATGACACCACTCTTCTGGTGGTTCGAAAACAGTCGCGCGATCTTAGAGGGGTACTGTTTAGCCTGGTTATCCCCAATCACAGGACTAACCCCATTGGCTTTGCCTGCCTTGCAGAGGGGTTCAGATGCGCTGGGCCGCACATGCGCACCACAACCGTGCGTACAGCTCACGTTCATCTGACCTACTTCTTGGAGTGGAGATATGCCATTGGAGGGATGCTCAGGTGCATTAGGGTCATGAGAAATACCATGAGGGCAGCACAGTGGGTCCTCAGTGATCGATGAGGGTTCATCAGACGGGTCTGCCTGTGTCGTGAAGAATAACAAGGTTAGGCTATGTCCCCGTATAATTATGCAGAAGAAGGAAAAAATAAAACAAACTCATTCACTCTGTTTGGCACGGATTACACAACCAAATGAGAAAGCAACCAAATAAACACACAACCTCCCTGCCTTGACCTGCGTTGAGCCGCAAGATCAATTACATTGATAAAAAGGGGACTGTACCAAAAGTTAGCCATTCAACATGCTGTTGTGTCCTTGTTTGAAAATAATTCATTTGCCACATACGCGTGAATGAAATATTGTTCAAACCATAAAAAAATTGCATAACAGATTTTTTTCTCTGTCATACTCAGCTCTAACATTAGTGATGGTTGATGCCAAGGAATGAAGTGAGTAATGTGAATTATTCCTGAATTGTCCCTGACTACTGGATTACTGTTTGCTGAGATTACATAATTGTATCGCATCGATTTAACTACATTTGCAACTTAAGGCAGGTTTGCCTGCAGCGCTGCTCTTGACCGGATAATCTTGGTTACGCTACCATTCTTAAAGCCGACGCCTTCATAACCAAAGAAACTAAAGGGGTTCCGGTTTGACACCCTGATTGCGAACAGACTGCAACACATTCCATTGTCCTTGATTTTTCACCTGGAATTCAACTCAATTCAACTCCGGAGTAAAAAATCTAGGAATTCTAAAATGCGATAAGCTATTAAGGCCTCGCCTCCACTTAGAGTAAGCGTAGCCGCCCGTTTTGTGTATATAGTGGCAATTTGCCAGTAAATGCTGCTTTTTCCCACAAGATATGAGTAATGAAAAAAAAGGACACCTTTATTTGACCGAGACTCCCTGTGTATGTGTGCAAAGCACTTGAAGAGAAGAGGTTCGTTCAGGGGTGAGTGTAGTAACCTCTCCTCCAAACTGCACCTACGGTGCCCCTTTAAAGCCTGGGAAAAGAGGGCCTCAGCCTAAGGGGTGTGGAAGACTTAGGCCGCTCCGGGGTCGGCTTTGATGAAGGTTTTTTTTTTATGGGCATGACTAAGCAATGAAAATCGCTAATCCGTCGTGATTAATGCAATAAATTGCTTGTTTTTCTCCAGATTTGACGGAGCAAGGGGGGTCGGATCTAAGCTAGTTAACTCCCTCCTTCCCCGTTTGGATACCATAAGGGGGACCTCCAGCCACAAGCAAATCATATCTTAAGACATACTGGCACCGTTAAATCACACCCATGCACCAACCTAAACAACCTAACTATAACCTCAAGACCACCCATGAGGTTTTATTTGGACTATATCTCAATTTACAGAAATGTTGCCAAAAACTGAAGTTCACACTCTCACTTGCCCTGTTCCAAATATTCGCTTTTGACTCATCCCAGCATTTAGGGTCACACTGTTCCCACTGATGCCAAAAATCTCAATGCATTTCCTCAACTGAGGTCATAAAGTCTGACATCAAATTTTGACTCAATAGTTTCAGTTCATTCCCATTGACCCTCTCCATCGTCTTGAATTAAACAACAGTGGCACTAAGGTATGAACCAGACATTCTTTTTTGTCTCATATTCGCTCGTTTCTTCATTGAAAACGTGCACAATCAAAGAACAAAACTGTATTTATGTTTCTCTGTGAGTTTCAGTGAACTAGCCCCGCAAAACAAAGTCAACGCCTGGATGCTAAAGCCAAACTGAATGAACTTTTTGTTAGTCTGTCAATTAACATCACAATCAAAAACTACCAAAAACAGAAATATAAAAGAAATAACTAAACTCAATAAAATTTTTCTTCAAAGTGAAAATGCCAGAGGTATGCTAATGACTTCACTGTGCAGTTTTAACAGCATGGACATGTTTGCATCCTTATTGCCCTGTCTTGTGTGGCTGAGGGTAAACTGAGTTCCTCTGCCTGCAGTCCACCCTTGCATGATAACTCAAGAAGTAGAGTTAATTAAGAGCTCAGAGAGAAGCCCCCCCCCACCCCACCCCGTCCTCTTCACGGGGGCCAGCTGGAGACTGGCTCAGATTAAACTCCCTTCCACACATACACAGACATACTGTAACTCATACTTTAACACATACACACACCAGAAAAACACATGCAGACACATTACATGTGCATAAGCATATAAATCATAACCTACCAACCAACACACCATTGACAAACAATTAAAAACAGTTAAACAAATAAAACACACACATGTAGGCCTAAAGCATTTGCTAATTTGCACACACTCATACACACATACAGCACTACATACACATGCAATCACGCACATAAACTGGGGAGAAAGTCACTCACCCACACAAAGTATATCAGTTAAGTGTCACGCACGCGTATGCATATATACATGCAGACATGCACACACACACGCACCATAACACAACCCTCTACTTCTCAGACACTTTGGAATGGAAAGTCAATCTATTACATAAGGGTTATAAACGCGGAGCCAGGCGGCTGAACTTCCGGACCCTGCTGGAACTCAAGAGGGAGAGTTCACCACACTCCCACATCAAAGCCACAGGATAACCGCTGCTGTAAAGTCACGGCGTTAGGCTAGTTTCGCCGCGGCATCTCTGCATTTCTGTCACATGACGGTAAGTTCCACTAGCTGAACTTCTTGACTGTCACCATTGTTGAGCTGTGAGCTTCTTGGAATGCCTTCGGAATGTGTCACCTCACCTGCTGTAATTGTTTACCCATCAAGACAAGCAAGTCTTGCTAGCCTGCTGTATCAGCACACACAATCATACACTGTCACAATGTGTTGCAAACCAAGAGGAAACTCAATCAATCCCCCTCCGAAAAAAAAAAAAAAAAAAAAAAAACAACGAAACTCTGACGGGGAAGTTAAAAACCCCTTTCAAGGTACTTCATACAGAAACAAAACAAAACAAAACAAAACAAAAAACACAGCTGATTTGCCTCCTGTTACAATGATCTGCACAGATGAGAGATGGAAAACAAAAGAGAGAGAGAGAGGGCGCGGAATGAATGGAGAAACAGCAGTGAGGACGCGTGACCCGAGTGTCAGACTCACCCCGTGACATCTCCGTGGACCGTCGGAGAAACAGACTCTCTCAGTGGACGCGTTAAAGGACACCCGCATTTTTTCCCGTGACTGGGACAAGTCTACCGCTTCCTCTAATGCACACACACACACACATACACATACACATACACACACAGGCAGCATGTGCAGTACCACTCCTCTCTTGGGGCTAAGCTGATTATGTCAGCTTTACCAGTCTGCACTCCGATCAATGCCTCTGCAGACTGTCACATATACCCATACACAGTGAACGGGACGGAACGGAACGGGGCGGGGCGGGGCGGGGGGATAGAGAGAGAGAGACAGGTGGAGAGAGAGACAGAAAGAGAGAGAGAGAGAGAGAGAGAGAGAGGGGTGGGGATAGAGAGTAGAGAGAGAGAGAGAGACAGAAAGAGAGAGAGAGAGAGAGAGAGAGAGAGACAGGTGGAGAGAGAGAGAAACGGAAAGAGAGAGAGAGGGGGACAGAGAGAGAGGGGGACAGGGGGATAGAGAGTAGAGAGAGCGACAGAGCAAGAAAGAGAGAGACAAACAGAGTGAGATTCTTCACTCAGAGCACAGAAACACACAGAAGGGAGAGCTTTCCTCTCTGTCCTGTATGGGGCCGATTAACCTGCACAGCCTGGAAGAGCTCTCTGGTCCTCACTGAAATACAGCATGATTTATTTTCTGTTGACTGGGTACTGAAACCACATACCCTGCTCTGACACAATTCTTCCGTTTCTGTCAAAAGAAAAAAAAAAAAAAAAAGGAAACAGAGGTGTCCACACCCTACCTGAAGCGTGGGAAGACCAGGTAATACAACCACTCACTCAGTGTCTGTACCTGGTCTGTGGTAATCAGCCACTGGCCTCCAGCTAGATATCAAATCTCTCACTGTGTCAGGGCACTATTATTAGGAATACAAGGACTTTTATGAGTACTAAGAGCTCATAGAGAAGTGACCAAGTCTACTGGAAACTCACTGTATCTCGTATTAAAAACAAAAAAGAAAAAGAAAAGTTAGTTACAGAGATTAGCGTGTCGGCTGGGGGGGGGGGGGGGGGGGGTGCGCAGAGGCGCAGGAAATAACTGAGATTGGCAATGTTTAATTTCTGGGAGGATGTAAGAACACTGCTGGGTCACAAAGAAGATTAGAATTTAAATAACTCAGATGACACTGTGACACTGGCATTTCAAGTTCATGAGCCACTAGAACAGAATGCGTGTGTGTGTGTGTGTCCGTCTGAGCGTTTGTCTGCGTTGGGTGTGAGATCAAGTTGAATTTACGGCTGTCAGCAGGCCTAGTGAAAGGCGTGAAAAAAAACGTCTCTTGTGTCTTTTTTTTCGGTGAAAGTAGTCCTCCCCCTGCACTTATACAGAACGGGACATTCCATTTTCCCATGCGCAGATGCGCAGCAAAGCACTACCTAATTGTTTAAGGGTAGTGAAAAGCCGACACTACTTGGTTACTTGGCAACATTTTTCTTTAAGTTAACAATTGCTGACATTCGGAGAGACCTCTCTACTGTAAACTAACGTCCAGATTTATGTCGAAGACTGTTCACAGCGCCCTTAGACCATTGCGATTATCTCTGGCATCGGAAGTGGAATTCGTATAAGTGGGCTACAAGAAATATGACGTGACGTGTCTCATCATGTCAAAAAAAAAAAAAAAAATACAAGCGTGACACTTTCAATTTCGTAATATTAATGGCCTCAACATTTATTCCGAGTTCAGTCGTGTTTTCACATGTTCTCATATATGACGAAATAGCCTTTTCGGTAAAAAGAAACTTTGCGAAAAGCTGCACTGCTCAAAAACAGAGAAAGTGAAAATCGCCTTTTTTTTTTAACGACAATGAATTCCTTTCAAACTAAGCAACTTTACTCCACATATTTTCAGGTTTAAGACGGGCGGTGGAATGGGTGAAGGAGATTATAGCGTTGTACTCCAATATTCCCTTATGGAAGAAAGGTGTTTCTTATTCATTTGCGCTTTTAATTAACTGGGTCCCTGCACCTCCCCTCTATCGGTTGCTGACCTTGCTAGCAACCCCCACCCTACTCCTGCTCACTCCCTAGAAGCTTTGGGCAGTGTGACACCCCCACATCACTATAACAACCAGTGGGTAGTAACGCACGCACAATAACCTCCTCCTGTTCTCTGCTTTTGAAGGAAACGGCATTGGCAAGAAACTAGGCGTACGTTACTACTCGACAGTAAGGGTCCAGATGAAAACACAAAGCAAACGCACTATCCTATCATCCGTGTTACACAAATCACTAACAAAATGCAAGTAAATATCCTGGAAATATATATATTCGAGACATCCCTTGAATGAAACTTATTTTAGTCTGTCAAACTTACCTTTCTCATTTTCTGTAGTGCCTTACGTCCGATGTCAAATCAACGTTGGGGATCTCAGGGTAAGTTCCATCGACTTGAATACAACAAACTCCCCCAAAAGTCCAAGGTCCGTCGCGTTTGGAATATTTGACTAGTTGATAAAAACATATTGGTAATCGTTCACTTGATCCTTCACTAGCTGGCTAACTACATTCTCAAGTGGCTCTCCACAGGCTATGCAAACTCACAATTAGCTAATTGTTTGCAAGGTTGGGAAATATCAGCTTCCAAAACAGTAATACCGTCAAAGGGTAAGCTACTCGACTCCCTCAGTTCGTTATCCGAAAACGAAACAGGACGTGTAAGAAAAAGAATAATTTCAACTGAACGAATTACCTAAAACTTCGCTGATTCACCAGAGTGATGAGTCTAGTGAGCCATCCTTGGAAGAAACAAGCGACGTTATTGGATGGCATCAATGCACTTGTTGCGGCGATTGCGTTTAGGGGCGGAGAAACAGAACCAGTTACGTTCTGCGGTTTGGCCACAAGGCGACCACAGCGATAAGACCCAATCAGAGTCCAGAGGACTATGACCAGAATCATAAACACGCCCAAGCCTTATTGGATTTCATCCAAAGTAAAAAAAAAACTTTTTGTTTTAATGTACCAGGAAACATGAAGAAAATCTAGATGAATGCTGTCGTCATCAATATAATGAATTGCCTTCTGTATTCAAGTTACATACACATACTGTAAGAATCCGGCTATTAATCCTCACGAGTTTCTCAGGAAAGTTGATATAATTCAGCCGGACACGAAGGAACAGTGTTGTTCTTGATTTATTACGCTGTAGGATACCACGGGGTCATGCATGGTTCAAAGGACCATCATTAGAAAAGGGCAAACCGTCAGGACATCACGAATTATCACATAACCGCGAGACAGCATGTCAAACCATGATGGGGCAAATAGCTGAGAGAAAAACAGTGGGTGACAACCTCCTTGACCCCACGATATGACGTCATCACAAGCCGATCATAACCACACGCTTACACATACGCGTATGAATCTCACAATGCTTCAGCGTAGAAACTGAGATCAGGTTGTTTTCATTCAAAAGATTTCGTTTTTATTCAAAAGACAACACGAATAGTACAGAAGACATGGTTCTGAGTAAAAGAAAGGAAGTCAAAGTGTGAAAAAAATATAAAAACCGTGTAACTACATAATCACCATCTCATTATATACTGATAAAATGACAGCGTGCCTCTACTTGTAGTCCTTGTTGTGTTTGACTAACACAGAACAGTTCACACACATGGTTTCATCAAAGCATTACTTGAAAAGAAGGGAGAGAAACATTTTTGCTTTCGACCACTAAGGCAGAGCCCCATTTCTGTAAGGGAGCAAAAAGGAGCAGTCCCCCTTTATTAAGTGGCGAACAGTAAAAACCCGGAGAAGACCGTGTCGTCATCCTCATCCGCGTACAGTCCGTTGAAGAGATGACCCCCGGCCACCTGCAGCCACACCTTGTCACCTGCGTCCAGTTCCAGCACCGTCCCCCCTGCCGCCTGGTCCTCGCTGGTCTGGTAGTTGTCCATCGTGTGGATCACTTTTTGGCCGTTCTTCATCAGGGCCACTTTGACGTTGCGGGAGAACACGGTGATGTGGTACGTGAAGTAGTAAGCCCCGGGGATGGCGCAGGTGAACCTGCCGCTGGCGGGGTCGTAGTGCCCCTGCCGGTTGTAGATGACTTTGTCGAACTGGATCGGCGCGTTGGCGGACGGCAGCTTCGTGTGCTCCGTCAGGCCGGCCGAGAAGGCGCTCTTGGGCACCTCCGGCGTGTCTCCCTTCGGGCCGCTCTCGCCGACGTTGCCCTTTGACCCTTTGTCGCCGCGGACGCCGATGCTCCCCCTTTGACCAGGGGGGCCAAGGTCACCCTTGGAGCCCGGACGACCTGGGGGGCCCATAGGACCCTGGATCCCTTTTTCCCCAGGATGTCCGATCAAACCCTGAGGTCCTTGTGGACCCTCTGGGCCCAGATCTCCTTTGGGGCCCTGTGGCCCTTGCTCACCCACCTCTCCCTTTTGACCTTTTAACCCGAGAGGACCCGGGAAGCCTTGGGGACCCATTTTACCAGGTGGCCCTCGTTCCCCGTTCTCCCCACGTCTTCCCTTCACACCTGCAGCACCTTGTTCACCTGCCGAAGAAAAACGTGTTTACCTTTAACCACAAAAAGAACACTTTCTGATTTTTTTATTTAATTTTATTTTTTTTATGAATGAATATGGTCGTGCTCAGAGACATTGTCTTTGTACAACTGAAATAACAAATACATTGGTTTGATCGTTTGACTTTAAATTTCACAGAAGTTGTTTTTTTTTTTTTTATCTCACCTGGTTCTCCTCTATCACCTTTTGGACCCGCTTTTCCTGCATCTCCACACGTCCCGATTTCACCTGCAAGTTAGGAAAAAAAAGGAGAAAAAGACCTGCGTGTGCAATCATTTACCTATCGTTTGTCTCCAGAGGAACTTACGACTTTTGCTTCCTCTGTTAAAGGTCACACACACGCTGTGGGGTTAAGTGGGGGACACTGTCAGGCTTTTATTATTTTTTAATTCTTAATTTGTTGTTTTGACTATTTAGGACAAGGCCTAAATCTTTTTCTGTGAAATGAGAATACTCTGGAAATGAGAACATTCTGTCACGAACGCAGTACAGTGTTTTACAGCTTCATCGTTCACTGTTGTGGAGGAAAAAAACGTACAAATTACGGGGGGGAAAAAAAACCCCACTCATTATGCTTTGCCATACTTGGTGTTCAAATGCAACGTGTATCCAATGTACAATGCATACTGTGTGTCTAATGCAGTCCAGTCACTCCATCCATGCGATTTGATGGGTGATTTCTGCTCGGATTTACTGGAGCTGGTTTTGCACTTGCTCTGACCTCATGGCTAGACAGTCTAATGTGTGGACGGCACACTCCGTGTCTCACCTCGATCTCCTTTCTCGCCTTTGGCTCCATCCCGGCCGTCGCGACCCGGCATTCCGTTGTGCCCCGGGCTGCCTGGAATTCCGGGGTGTGCACACATACGCCCGACGTCTTTGCCCGACCCGGTTTGGTCCTCTGTCCGTCCAGCCGTCACAAAGAGGAGAAAGAGAAGACCCCTGAGGAGTAGCATGGTCACAAAACGAAGTCTCCCCCCTCCCTGCACACACTTGATTCCACACACACAATGAAAAACAACAACAACAACAACAACAACAACGACAGCTTAACACAGGTAAGCAGGTCTGAACCTCTGCAAAGAGCACACACACGCACACACACACAGATGCAAAGACGTCCTGGACTTTGAAAAAGTGATGACATCATGAGTCCAGACCGGCATTTCTATTGGTCAGGCAGGAATCTCCGTGGTTACTTATTTTACCCAGATTTGTTATTTTAACACCCGTGCCCTTGTAACTTGGTATGTGCAGGCTATACCTCCCTGGAGAGGCATTAGAGTGGTCAGACACAAGACGAGAGTGAGTCTGTAAACCTAAAGCCCAGGGCCTCAGTGCTGATGAACCGCTTTGAAATTCACATCGCTGTGTTTCAGTGGTTAAGTCCTAAGGTCATTTTGTTTTCAGTAGTAATTAAAGTGTCCTCTGCCTTTTTAGTGTGGCTGTAAAACCTTCAGTGCAGGGAGGTTGACAGACAGAGAAACCAAAGTCATTTCTTCACTCCAATTCATTTGTCAGTGTTCTGAATGTAACAGCACCAAAATGAAGCTAACCTTTTGAGTGGCTAATAGGACCCATCACAGCGTGTTGTTTCAGCTCATAGATCAAGACACAGGCCAAATGCTAACTCATGCATGTTTATGTATCCTGATTGTTTTTCTGCATCAGTGAGATGACTGAAACAATTAAATGTGTTCTTTTTTTTTTCTTTTTTTTTAGTGCTACATTATATAAGCAGTTCACACCACATATTACAGTTAACATTTACAGAAACCTTTTAAGGCCCTCCTATCTATCTCTAAACCTAATTGGATTTCCTCTGCATAATGTCTTTCTTAGATTAGATTACAATTCTGTCCTGCATCTGTATTTTTGACTGGAGCTGCTACCACGGATGGTATACTTCAGGCTTTTCTCTGTGAAGTGCACAGAAAACAATGTCATTAAACACATGTGCTTCATAGTTCTCAAAATTAGATATAGATCAAACTTCCAAGTCTCTCACTTTTATTCATCACTTTATCCACCGAAAGACAAGCTGCAAAATATACACCAATGTCTCATGAAACAAAACAGTGACAATTGACACAGGATGAGAACACGAAATAAACGAAGACAAACACAAACATGAATGTTACATGCAAGACTAACCTATTCCTGATTCACCGTTTAACATCTATGCTTCTTCCCTTGATCTTGGGACTGTTCGTGTGACTAAGTAACAATTTGGTGACATGAGACACATGATAAACATATTTGAATGCGATGGAGTGTAAGAGTACAAATCTTTTCAAAGTGAAATTGACAGAAACATGTCTTCTTGTTACCTTTTCTGAGTTTTCTCAACTTATTACGAGTACGACAGTATGAGCGAGAAAGACTGCGATGAGGGAGATGGTTAAACATTACATCACGAAACTTTTCCAGTGCAGCAGCGAATAAACACACAGACTGACACAATTGGGTTTTTTTTTATGAAGGACATATGACAACACATTTACAAATGCAAAGAAATATCCAAATGCATCACGGTAAATCAAATAAATAAATAAGTAAATAAGGCATATATAAAGAAGAGAGAAACAAATATACATATTTTTTAGCATACTCTGTTTTGTTGCAGTTCAATTTGTTAAACATCGGGTTGTTGTTTTTTTAGCGAGAACATATCTGTGGATTTTCATATCAGATAACCTAAAATACTGAAAGTCTCCAGACCTGGTCTCTGAAAGGAAGTTAGAAGTACTCTCCTTTCTCAGCTGCAAATACTGTGTTTTGTGTCGTTAAGTATAAGTCAAGCGTGGGGAAGCGGTGTGGGGGGGGGGGGGGGGTTGTACTGCACACATGGGGGGTGGGGGGGAGGATTGGTGGATCTAAAGTGTTCAGGGTGTTGGAGGGTTTGACACAGGGCGGCGAGGGGGGGGGGGGCAGCGAGCGGATGAATTACGGCATAATCTGACGATGCATGCCATATCCCGTCATTCCCGCCTGGGACGCCCCGCGATTACTGCCCATCTGTAGACCAATCAGATTCTGTCCCTGCCGCAGCTGCTCCTCTGAGAACTCCCGCCGGTTTCCCTGCGATTTCCTGCGAGACGTCAAACGAGATCGGCTTTCACGCATTTCGCCTCGTGACGGGACGACCTGCCGTCGCAGGTCGGACCAGAAAGGATTTGATTCATGCTTTGAATTCATTGGTCCCTGAGCAAACATAAAAGCATTGTCTTTGTCACTTTAACTCTTACCTGTGGAACCAGTCTCGGTCGCCACGGTAATGTCCGTCATCCTTGGTGAGGGCCACACTACCCAGAGCCATAAGAGTCCTTTGGACAGCAGCCATGTCCTTTCCTGTTACCAAGGAAACCGTGCAACACTTCAGGCTTCATTAGCAAAGAAATGTCACACTACAAACTCTGAAAAGTCCCCGAGAACTTCCTGCACATACAGCTGGGAGTTAGATTTCACAACACACACAGAAAATGTGTATATGTATATGTATACAATATATATAATTTAAAATATGTCAACCAATTAACTGATATCATGCACTAATTACAGGGCTGTTTCTTAGTAGTTCTATGAGTGAACATTCTGGAATTCTCAGAGTGAAACTCTAGAATCTCTCCACTCCTTTGGAGGGTTGTAAAATTCTTCCTTTGTGACATCACAGCCGTGTTCTTCTACAGAACTGTGCCCTGATCTCTGTTTTACCTTCCCATAAATCCACAGTCTGAAAGATGTCTGTGGTGATAACTCCGTAGGCCTCAGCTGCCTGCAGAAACTGTGAGATCTTTTCCATCTGCTTAAAAGCCATCTGAGTTTCTGGAATCTTCTTGATGGGCTCTTTACCACGCGGGTACAGACTATTAATGAGCCTACAGAGAATCTTCACAGAGTAGAGAGAGAGAGAAAGAGACAGAGAGATAGAGAGAGAGATAGAGAGAGAGATAGAGAGAGAGATAGAGAGAGAGAGAGAGGGAAAGAGAGAGAGAGAGAAAGAGAGAGAAAGAAAGAGAGAGAGAGAGAGAGAGAGAGAGAGAGAGAGAGTGTGCATCAGGAGAATTTGTCTCTGTCACAATTAGTACCATGGCAGTTTGTAGTTAGCAGTAAATGGTGAGGGAACATTAAGGCAAAAGACTGCTTTACGTGGATGCCAGCTACACCACTGACAACACCTGTTAGCTAAGGCTAGACTGCCTCCTCAGTTTGTTTCTTACTCTGTGCCTTCACGGATGCTGTGTTGTAATGGTCCACAACATTTTACACTTGACTCCAACTCAGTGCTACCATTAAAGAGGAGTACTGCAATTTAAATTCATTTTTTATGTGATTTATATTTGTAAGTTCTCTGGGCTGGAATGAGAGGACGAGATTCATACTCACTGTCCCATCCATCAGCCAGTTCTGGAAGTTCTCTTTCCCCGGCTGTGGTCTCTCCATATTTCCCCCGCACTGGGCCATGATCCAGTCAACCAGCCGGGTCTCCAGTTCCGGATCGTACTTCTGGTCAATCTTCTCCTGCACCTCACGGCTCAGGCCATAAGATGGACCACGGTTCGCCATGACAACCCACAGTTCTGCTTCCACCAGCCCTTATCGTTTCGATTGCCTATGGGAAAAAAAATAATAATAAAAAACAAAAAACTACAGATGCACAAAATCTCCTAACTGCTACAGCAAATCATCAAATGGAATTAAAAAAAAAACCCTCTTCAAATCGTTAAACAGCTTATAAACTACTTAAATTAAATTAATTTGTGCTAGACAAAAAAAAAACAAAACCTTCGTGACAAAATGAAATTGCACTTGTTTTTGTTATACTGTTTCATTGTTCTTTTTCTTTCCTTCTCTCTCTCTCTCTCTCTCTCTCTCTCTCTCTCTCTCTCTTTCTCTCAGTGCAGTATGACAACTCCTCAACAGTGAGAACTAAGTGACCGTGGATTTGGGGTGTGGTCCATCGCATCCGCCCTGTTCAGCCTAAACAGGCACTCTCTTACTGCCCTGGAGCACAAAAGACAATGTCCGGGTATCGCAGTAAACGAAAAACATGCGCTCTAAATACGATACAAGTATCCTGAAACTAATTCAGAGATGGGTCAGAAATGATTCTGCATCCGAGAGAAATGCAACCGGCACGACCGGCAATATCATCAGCGAGGATCGAACCATAAACCATCGATATTAAAATTCAAATAATATTTTTCCCTTTCATAAATCATGAATGAATATTATAGCTGTGTTTCATAATATATTTAAAAAAAGGAGCTAAACGCTTACCTTGGGGATGCCTCGTGTCCTGTCCTCTTCGCTGAACGGGCTGTCAATTCCGTCCTGTGGCCAGTGGCTGAAGATTTTGTCCCGGAGCATCCATGTAGAGTGGGGTGGGGCGCGGCTTCGGTCTTTTACTGTCCGGGGAGGCACTCGCCCTGTTTTATAGGCAGGCGCCACGAGGAGGATCCCGAGAGAACCTCACATACGAAATGCGACACTATGACAAGAGACACTATGAGGCATATTGGATGTGTTACAGGAATGCAGTGGATCCAGAGTTTATTAACTTATTAAAAGGGGTTACAAAACGGTGTTGTTTATCAAATCAGTTGTTGATTCTTGTTTCTCATTTTCGGTATTGGATGACGCAAACGACCTCAACGAGGGAGGAAAAATCAATATGGTTGATCAGTTAAATAAATTTCAGTGATCACATTATAGAGAAAAACCGACACATCATCCCAAAATAAAACATATTTTGCCAGATGTCTCTCGGCTTCTGTGCTGGAGAGGCATGCGCTACTTCAATTTAATTAAGAGATATGAGGGATTCGTTGCTCATGCGGAGGGAGTCGGCCTGGTATAACAGAACACACAGAGAGCGAACTATGCCAACAGCGATGCTGCCGTGCAATAGAAAGAGCTGTGAGATGTTATTTTTCCCTCACAAGTACTCGCTGGTGCGAAATTAACGAAGCATTTACTTTGGTTTGAAAACCTGTCTTGGCAAGAAGGCAAAAATAAACAAAAATCAAAGTATTATCATCTGAACTGTAATAGGCCTTAATGAGGGTCTGCTTACGATTTCCCAAGGTGGGCCTTAATGCCTTTATAAAACAACATATACACCTTTTTTTAAAAACAAGCTTTAAAGTGAAGTAATGGGATTCAGTCATTCTCAGCCTTGAGGGGGTGGACACACACACATGGCTGTGCTACAAGTTGTGGGAAATGTTTGTATTTCAACAAACTTTATTTATGTATTTTAATCAAAACATCCTGTCTTCCTTGTTCGTCCTGTCCTTTAATGCTGTGCCTATGTACAGCGGCCAACTAACTTTTAGCGTTTAGTAAAAACTACGGAGCGCCGGCGATGCAGTTGTCATTTGAAATGTTAGTGACCTCAGTGAAGTAGTGAGAACATTCACTCTTTTTCCATGAATCCAGTTGGTCTCAGTGTAACCCCAGAAGTTAGACAGGGTTAAACTTTCTGTTACTTCATTTTGCTGATTCTCTCTCTTCAAAACCCTGCTCTGCTTTGACATTCCTGCCTAATGGGCACGGAACACGCACCTGTTAAAAAGGCGGGTCCTGCAAATGCTGCCACAATGTAATACTCCCTGAGTCACCCAGAACATCAAAGCGATATCCAAGAGCCATACGATTAGACCTGGCCCGTGCAGGCAGCAGCAACATCCCCCAGCTCTGTTACCGGGATAAAACAGTCCAATAAAGAGGCATTGCTCTTGGCATCCACCACTGCCAAACACAATGAGAGTGTGTGTGTGTGTGTGTGTGTGTGCAGAATGATTCATCTATCCACCAGACTGATTTTCACCCATCCGCGCTTCAGATTTGGAGCTG
The DNA here is from genome assembly GCF_902362185.1 of Chanos chanos. Classification (NCBI taxonomy): domain Eukaryota; kingdom Metazoa; phylum Chordata; class Actinopteri; order Gonorynchiformes; family Chanidae; genus Chanos; species Chanos chanos. Next base: position 4,882,684 of record NC_044497.1, on the reverse strand, counting down.
TTTGGCTCTGCTCTAATTGATGGTACGCTCTTAATTTATTTTCCGCCATGCACGGCTGGAGTCCTGCTGTGAAAATTCATGGCACGCATCTGTAAGCGGGTCGTGACGGCTTTGAAGGGGTGCCCACGGCTTCTTACGTTTCCGCAGACAGACAGGGCGATGGGATTTGAACTGCTTTCTCAGGGCGTGACTGTTTCAGTCAGTCAGTGTTTAGGCCTACCTGTGAGCTTTCAGTCAGTCAGTGTTTAGGCCTACCTGTGAGCTTTCAGTCAGTCAGTGTTTAGGCCTACCTGTGAACTTTCAGTCAGTCAGTGTTTAGGCCTTCCTGTGAGCTTTCAGCCAGTCAGTGTTTAGGCCTACCTGTGAGCTTTCAGTCAGTCAGTGTTTAGGCCTACCTGTGAGCTTTCAGTCAGTCAGTGTTTAGGCCTACCTGTGAGCTTTCAGTCAGTCAGTGTTTAGGCCTACCTGTGAGCTTTCAGTCAGTCAGTGTTTGGGCCTACCTGTGAGCTTTCAGTCAGTCAGTGTTTAGGCCTACCTGTGAGCTTTCAGCCAGTCAGTGTTTAGGCCTACCTGTGAGCTTTCAGCCAGTCAGTGTTTAGGCCTACCTGTGAGCTTTCAGTCAGTCAGTGTTTAGGCCTACCTGTGAGCTTTCAGTCAGTCAGTGTTTGGGCCTACCTGTGAGCTTTCAGTCAGTCAGTGTTTAGGCCTAGCTGTGTGTTTTCTGTTGGTCAGTATTTAGGTCTACCTGTGAGCTTTCTGTTGGTCAGTTTTTAGGCCTCCCTGTGAGTTTTCTGTCAGTCAGTATTTAGGCTTACTTGTGTGTTTTCTGTTGATCAGTATTTAGACCTAGCTGTGTGTTTTCTGTCAGTCAGTATTTAGGCCTAGCTGTGTGTTTTCTGTTGGTCAGTATTTAGGCCTAGCTGTGTGTTTTCCTGGCTCTGGGTTACCTGTGGACTCCCCACACTGTCAGCTGTTGACATGGAGCGTCTCATGTTTGGACACCAGCAGGAAAAGATACCTAACGAAATAATCTTTCCGTCTGAAACCGTCAGCTCTGTCTGGAGACGACAGTGTTAAAGCTCTGTGTGACCTCTGACCTGCCTCCGGCAAATCTCTGATCAGCACATTTGTTTCCATATTGTAAAGTCGGTTCAGTTTTCCACCAATCAGATGAGTATTTCATAACTTTTCAAGGTAACGTAATGTATACGCAGGTTTATATAACTTGTTTCCATGAAGTGTGTATGTGTGGGTGTGCGTGTGTATGCGCATGTGTGTTTGTGTGAGTGTGTGTGTGTGTATGTGTACGTGTGTGTGTGTGTGTGTGCGTGTGTGTATGTGTGTGCGTGTGCAAGTGTGTTTGTGTGTGCGTGTGTGTATGTGTGTGTGTGTGTGTGTGCGTGTGTGCGCGTGTGTGTTTGTGTGTGTGCGTTTGTGTGCGTGTGTGTTTGTGTGTGTGCGTGCGTGCCTGTATATGATTCCTGAGTAATGAGTAAGCTGAGGTCAGTATTCTGATGCATGTCTGACTGATGGTATGGCTTTGCGGTATGAAAGGAGGGCCAGTTTGGTATTTAGCGGACGAGAGAGAGAGAGAGAGAGAGAGAGACGGCGACAGGAACGCCAGAGCGCCTCGGCCCATTGAACTTGACTCAAAGCCTAATCACACACGTTAATAAACAACCACGTTACTGTAAGGGCGAGAACACGACACTGGCACTTGAAGAGAGCTGGAGGGGGGTGTGAACCAAAAGGTCACGCTTCCAGTTCTGAGCGATGCAACGCATTTTAAAGTGTGACAGGTGATCTGCTAATGAACAGTCTAAAATGAATTCTACAGAGTGAAGCGAAAAAGCGCTCAGGTCTGCGTTCACAAGTCGTTCGATAGAGCCTTGCTCTCTGGTGTATGGAGGCTTTATTGGGTTAATAGTGTGACAACTGATAAAAAAAGGAACATAAGACCAGTAAAGACTGGCATTCAGCCAGTACTCTGTCATACAGGTCGTACCTTAACCTGACAGACTCAGCTACACAGTAATCCTCAAAGTAAACTGAAACACAATGGAAGAAGAGTATACTCTCAAGGCACAAGGGACTCTGTGTGTGTGTGTGTGTGTGTGTGTTTCTTCTTTTTGGCAAACTCCCTTCTTACTCTCCAAAGTATTTTTTACAAATCGTCTATTGCCCTTAATTTATTTTCCTCTCTCTGTCTGTCTCTCTTTTTTTTCTGTTGGTATGTCGAGCACTGGGCGACACAGGGTTTGGCAGAAGACGGTAGGCAGACGGGGGGGGGGGGGCTGGGGTCGATTTGGGGGGGGGGGGTCGTGGGAGGGGGTTGCTAAGCAACCGCCCCCCCCCCCCCTTACGCCTTTAGCTCATGCCATGGTGGTGAGTTTGTCTATGAGGTCGTCGATGGTGTAGACCACAAGCTTGATGTCGTCTTTCTCGGCCATGCGGTGCTGCCCGTGGCGTCTCAGGATGATGTCCACGTCGGCGCTCAGGACCCGCTCGGCGACCTGCATGGAGATGTGCCAGGGCACATCCTCGTCCTTCAGGCCGTGGATCAGCCGCACGGGGCAGGTGATGGGGATGGGGCTCTGCAGCACGCAGTGGTTCTCCGCCTCACGCAGGAACTCCATGTTGATCTTATACACGCCCTCCTCCGTGTGCTTCGTCGGGATCGTCCACTCCCCTTTGTCCTCAAACTCTTTACGCACCTGATGCATGTTAGAGACAGAATTTAAAAAAAAAAACAACAAATAACCAAAAACAACAATCTGCAATGTAACGCATTTAGGTTTGTAAACAGTTAATTGTATTATAGCGACATGGTTTTTTTTTGTTGTTTTTTTCTATAAATCTTTAAGAGATCTTTAAAGGAGAACTTGCAATTTTTCAGGGTTTTTTTTTTTTTTGTTTGTTTGTTTGTTCATGTTTGTGTGTGAGTTCTTGTTTCAAACCCCGTTGCTCTACTAATTTGCTGTTCTCATTGTTCTCCCACATCTGAAGACAAAAAGCTACAAAAACGCTGCAAACTTTATTACATCTGTTATTATGTCCGTGTGGGCGTGCATGAAATTCACAAGCAGTAGTAACACTCCTATTACTGCTGACGATGACAATTAAAGTTCTGAGATCAGAATCAATCTGACAAGACTACATTACCCTTAGATAACACGTTCACTAAAGTTTAACACCAAAACTTCATTACAGCTCTTAGTATAGGTGCTTCAGCGAGCAAGAAAGTTGTAAGAATAATGACAGTCTTATTACTGCTGATGGTGATGATGGATGCGCTAAGACCAGAACCCACTCGATGTGACTTGCTTACCCTTAGAGATTATACGCTCTCTAAAGTTTAATACGAAGACTATGTTACCCGATTTCACATCGGTATAAAAAAAAACTTTTCTGACAATCCGTTCTTTCCTAAGCGTACCAAATGTAAAAATTCATCTGTCGCCATAGTAACGCGTCTTACCTCTAAAGGCAGTGTTTTGAAAGCCGTGACAAAATGATCAGCGGCTGTAGCGATACCAACGAGGGCTTTTGTCTTCTCCGGACGAGCGATCGCTGCCAACAGCATTAGCCAGCCTCCCATACTGGAGCCGACCAGAATCTGAAACCCCACACCAAAAAATCAGCAACTTTCACAGCCTACATCGGCAAATAAAGAAACTAAAGAGTTCTCAAATATGTTCTTGTTTGCCCCCCGTATTATCACGCAACCATCAGAGTAACAGCAAAAGTAACTCAGTAGTGTCCTCTAGTGGCCGAGAACGGTACTATCGTTGTTCATAGCATAAGTACTGAAAGAGTTAAGAGACATTATACCATTTTTTCCCCTCACTGTTTACCACAATTAACAGAGCATAAAGTACTTCTGAGAAGGCAAAAAGCTGATATCCAGCATCAGTCACTCTCGGTTAATACAGTTATGATTCTGATCATTATGAAAGGAGAAAAAAGTGGTCATAAATCAAAACTTTTATCTGATGCAAATTACCCAAGAAAATTGTCTTCGAAACCTAAAAATGACACAATGAGGAGGGTTTTAAAATGGTTTGGCGTTGACAGAAGACAGCTTTCACCTGTGGGCCCTCTGCCAGTTCATCCAGCATGAAAAGAACATCTTTTTTCCAGGATCCAATTGTCCCCTCTGAAAAAACACCTTCTGATGCCCCGTGACCTGAGTAATCAAACCTGTGAGAACACACGGGTTTTCAGTCATCGGCCTAAAGGTTAACACGGTGTCCTGACACACAGAGCTTCAAAGACCACCGTCACGCTCTCAGCGGAACATCTCCTCATGGCATGTGTTCCTATTTCTCTCCTGTTTAGGGACAATATTTGAGCTGGAACTAAATTATATATTTGACGATATTTGTACTACGGTTCGAGTCAAACCGACTCTCTCGCTTTTGTCACATAATGCCATTTGTCTCCTGACAGTTGTCAGTTGTTTCGGTGATATTATTCAAATTTAGCCTCTTATGACTCGGTTGGTATTGCTACTGCCTTACTCGGCAATAACAGATAATCAGTACTAAAAGAGCAGTAAAATGGTCCTGTTGTACATTAATTATCATGTATTCTTATATATATATATATATATATATATATATATAAAGTGTTTTCATATATGAAATATAGACCCAACAACAACATAAAACGGATGAGCATGTATTTTTGTTACTGTGAATGCCAAAAAGAAACTCTAGCGTTTAGACCAACTCATAACATCAAAGAGAACATGACACCCGAGCCTGCCACTGTATTTTTAACAGGCTCTTTACCTTAGATAGGAGTGGCCTAGTGACCTGCAGAACTCCTCCAGCGCTTCTGCTTTCTGTCCGTTCATATTAGAACCGAAGCCGGGGAGAAAGACCACCCCCGGACTTTTCCCCTTTACCCTGCGATAAGCCAGTTTCGGCAGGTCCGGTCGAGAGATATACTGTACGGTAGACTTCTGTCTGACCACTGTAAAGACACACAGCGAAACGCAATTCATTCACCGGTGAACATTCGATCCGTTGATAATGACATGTTTTGGGGCGTGTGCTTTACTATTATACACTGTTTGGTGTCTGAATACAAAGAAATGATACTTTAATAAAACCACATGTTCAGGTGATTAAAACGGTCTTTGGTAGTGTTTGGTGTAAGTAGGGAACTCTATATGGTACAATTATTCTCAACACATAAAGAAAGATATTGGAAACGTTGATAGGTTTTGAGAAAATACTTCAAAGTAGTTCAACAGTAGAAAAACGACAACACACGCCTGTTGAATAACCAACCACAGTTCAGTAATGTCGAAATACGACTCTGTCGCGTTTTTCTACAAAGCTCTACTTCACTGCGATGAATTCACAAGGTTACAGTCCCGAAACAGTCCTCTCCTTGTACTTTCAAGATCTTTTTAAGTTTCGCAGTTACTCGCTAAGTTTATACACTGCTCAACAATTACGTTCATACTTCAGGGCCTGTCTTTGCCACACCCCCTCCTTCTCTCTTTTATGGTCAGAATTAATTACTTTATCGTTTACTGTGTCAGCGTCCGTCAGTTCAACCGTACTAACCTCCGGTACACTTCGGTGACAAAGTTGGGACTCTTCCATTTCCCAGAGCCTTGTAAAGTCCTTTTCGACAGTGCCTTACCACTACGGCTGCCATACTGTTCCGCCACCCTCTGCGGAAATAACGCGAGAATCCCGGGGTTGCCAAATACTAGGTCGAGAAAATCCTCACCCATTCAGGAAAGTTTTAATGTGTCACTTGTCAGTTTGCCAAAAAAAACAAAACAAACCCAAAACAAAACAAAAAAAACATTTATGTAAAACCTGCCAGTACAGTGGTGGCAGAATAATGTGGATACACTTGTCAAATCGGTTGGTCCTTGTGCAGAACAAAACTGATTTAAAGGCGCGGCTGGAACTTGACAACCAGATGCGACCGGAGTTGCGGTTTACATAGTTGGAGGCTGAATTCAAACGTAATCTTTGTACCCAAAGGTAAAAAACCCTGTGGTTACATGATTATGACTGCAACAGTTTTGCTCTTCAAAACCACAATAGGTCGAGATATTTAACGTTGGCATCTCCAGGATTTTTAAAGGTTGAAATGAAAACATCAGTTCGAACAAGCCAATATGAGTACAGAGTTTCGTCACTAGTTTTTTTTTTTAACTGGCCACACGATAATTCAAGCTAAAATACTTTTATTTTGAACTGTAAATACTGCCACTCTTTTGAAATGAACTCCCACCTGTTGAAACAGCTGTTCTGTTCACAGGTGAGTTGTAAAGTAGGCTGCTTCAGATCGGCAAGAATGAAGGGCTCTTACTACGCCTTCATTGCGAGGTGCGTCATTTGTATTTTTATAACAATTATTCAGCCTCACAGTGGTGCGGACTTGACGGGCAAGTGCGAAGAGCCGGAGTCTGTGAGTTCTGAGGCCAGACGCAAAGAATGTTCTGACGGACCAGTGCGTAGGCTCGCGCCAACTCATTCATCAATCGCCAGAAGTGAGCTTCTACCCTACGCTTTTCAACGCTAGTCTGATTAAAAAAAGACGATTGCAAATATATAAATAAATGAATAAATACAATAAACACACCAATAAATCAATATTGGCTGTATGTAGCCAACATAAAATATGAGAAATACTGAAACCAGTATTCTGTTTTAAAATTTAGGACGGACAGTTTTCTTCAGTTCAAGTCTTTTGTTCTTCGTTTTGGAAAACTTGGAATATAAGTGCAATCTGTTCATGACGTGCATTATTTTTTTTTTCAGTCTCAAAGCCAGCGCCTAACTGGGGAAGCACTGCAGTAATCAACGGTCAAGTTACAACACTCAGGCTGTCAGATTTCAGGGGCAAATACCTTGTCCTCCTCTTCTATCCGTCAGACTTGTGAGTAGCGTTTTGTTTGTGCTTAAGGAACGCCCATTTCTTTGTGCCGCAGTATTAACAGATTTTTGATCAAACCGTCGCCACAAATCTCTGGCACATCCTTTTGTCTCTGTAAGGAACAGGCATCCCTCCCTAGTCTATGTCAGAATCAACATACCGACCTTATCAATACTATTGTCAATGCATGACGCCTCCTCTGTCATTCCATTCCTTTGTTCTGTATCTGTGATTTCAGCACGTTTGTCTGTCCGACGGAGATAATAGCGTTCAGCGACCGCATCGAGGAATTCCACTCCATTAACGCTGAGGTGGTGGCCTGTTCAGTGGACTCCCACTTCACACACCTGGCCTGGTAAACCTCCACTACCTGAGCTCTGAATTTTAAACTACAGTTACCATATGTTTATAATACTCTCGAAAGTCTAGGTAAAAAGTCCGTTTTCATCTCTGGAATATCTGTCATAGGCACACTATAAGATGTCACACGTTGTGACTTTGGCATTTGGTTCCCTCTTGTCTGGTGAAAACTATCTGTCTCTCATATAGGATCAACACGCCCAGGAAACTGGGAGGGCTGGGACCAGTAAGAATAGCTCTGTTGTCAGACCCTACTCATCAGATCTCTAAAAACTACGGTGTCCTTCTGGATGATCAGGGACTCTCTCTCAGGTAACACATAGATCATTTAACTTTGAAACACATAGATCATTTAACTTTAAAACACATAGACCATATACCTTTAAAACAGACCATATACCTTTAAAACAGACCATATAGTGGTGGATTTAGGTATGGGTGACATGAAAGGGGGATTTGCCTAGACAAACTGGCACTGCTGCTGAGACCATATACCTTTAAAACACATAGACCATCTAACTTTAAAAAACACATAGACCATCTAACTTTAAAAAACACATAGACCATCTAACTTTAAAACACATAGACCATCTAACTTTAAAACACATAGACCATCTAACTTTAAAAAACACATAGACCATCTAACTTTAAAAAACACATAGACCATCTAACTTTAAAAAACACATAGGCCATCTAACTTTAAAACACATAGACCATCTAACTTTAAAACACATAGACCATCTAACTTTAAAACACATAGACCATCTAACTTTAAAAAACACATAGACCATCTAACTTTAAAACACATAGGCCATCTAACTTTAAAAAACACATAGACCATCTAACTTTAAAACACATAGACCATCTAACTTTAAAACACATAGACCATCTAACTTTAAAACACATAGACCATCTAACTTTAAAAAACACATAGACCATCTAACTTTAAAACACATAGGCCATCTAACTTTAAAAAACACATAGGCCATCTAACTTTAAAACACATAGACCATCTAACTTTAAAAAACACATAGGCCATCTAACTTTAAAACACATAGGCCATCTAACTTTAAAAAACACATAGACCATCTAACTTTAAAACACATAGACCATCTAACTTTAAAAAACACATAGACCATCTAACTTTAAAACACATAGGCCATCTAACTTTAAAAAACACATAGACCATGTAACTGTAATGGTTTCATGGCAGTAGGCGGCTTGCAGGCTGCTGTGAGTGACACGAGTCTTAAAGTTTCCTGGTTCAAAGCCTGAAGGGGGCGCTACAGAATGATCCATTGGCCGATATGCTGCAGCATCGAATGGTGCTCAGTAAGGAAGTCTCGGTACAGCTGTTTAATTCGGAGAAACTTCTCATTTGGAGAAACTTCTCCAGGAGAACTACAACCGGGAATGAGGAACACCATAAACAGTGGATGAGTGTTAACCAGAGAACAGAGCATTTACACACACACACACCTTAGAATGAGAACGTCCATTTTCTCCCCCCAAATGTTTGCGTTTTTTTTTCCTCTTTCCTCAGAGGTCTGTTCATCACGGACGAGCAGGGCGTCCTCCGGCAGGTCACGGTAAACGACCTCCCCGTTGGCCGCTCGGTGGACGAGACGCTTAGACTGGTCCAGGCCCTGCAGCAGGCTGACAAACATGGGGAAGGTATGAGAACATCTCAGTCCGCTCCCAGTTCCACAGCTGGACTGTGGGTAATAAATACACGTCTTTCATGCTGGATTACATCGTAATGACACATTCTTAGCGGTGTTTCTTTTTGATTTCCAGTGTGTCCTGCAGACTGGAAACCAGGCAGTGACACGGTGAGTGAGAGCTCAACTTAAAACCACAGAGTAACAAGTCTCTCAAACTCAGAATGAACACAGATGTTACTGTATGGACGTCCACTGCCCAGCTCTGAGACTGTTACTATTTCACTGTAATATTACACTCTAATTACATTATTTTACATTAGTACTACATTAATGACATAACATGTTTGAGTGAATGATGAGGACTGACGACTGTTTGTCAAAGCAGATTTGTTTTTAAAAACCCAGCGCAAAAAACTCTGAACTGTTCAAAAGGAGAACAGCTTTGGGCAGCCTTGACCTCTGACCTTAGTTATCCAGTTATTTGAAAAAAATCCTGCTTCGTGACACAGACTGATCGTTAAACGGTTCTGTCTCAGATAAACCCTGAAGAGGCTTTGAGGTCGCGGTGGCCTAAACAAGAGCTGTGAGGACCGGCTGTGTGTTATGATGAAACGGTAAAGAACACAGAAAAGATGCTGTTGTAGACTAGAACGGCGACGGCTTCATCCTGTATTAATGACTTTTGGCCACAAGAGGGCAGTCAAGCCCTTTTATACCTGCAACCTGTCTCTCAACAGGTGACAGTTGTGTTATGGAAGTCTTCTGTAATCTGAAGAAAAAGAACTGGACTATCCCAAAGGAACAAAGGAGACAATGAACTCAACAACTTAATAAACACAAACAATCTTTATTCACCCACTCTGTGTCAGAAAACAGACGGAGTGAATTATTCGGTCTCAAACGTAACTGCTGCACACAAGGAATTTGTCTACACGAAATCTTTAAATGACGAAACACACTGAACAAGATCGAAATCAGATTAAAGCCTTTATTTATTTACTTATTTATTCAAACATCAGTTTATATATGGCAGGTTCCAGGAAAACCAATTAAAGGGCAATCACATGTGTGTGTATATATATCGCTCCCTAAACTTCATATTCAATTAAATTAAAAAAAAAAAAGTAAAAAACCAAAATGACCCATAAAAGTTTGCAAAAGAAGAAACTAGTGCGTCTTTGTTTTAAGGACATTGATTGCACATCACAAACTCACATGTGAACATGCAATGTGTGGGTTTTCAGTTGTAGA
>NC_044497.1:4850000-4867500 GCF_902362185.1 Chanos chanos | reverse complement strand
TGTGCGTGTGCATGTGTGTGTGTGTGTGTGCGTGTGTGTGCGTGTGTATGTGTGTACGTCTGTGTGTGTGTATGTGTTTGTGTGTATGTGTGTATATGTGTGTGTGCGTGTGTATGTGTGTACGTCTGTGTGTGCGTGTGTATGTATGTGTGTGTGTGTGTGCGTGCGTGTGTATGTGTGTACATCTGTGTGTGTGTGTGTGTATGTGTGTGTGTGTGCGTGCGTGTGTATGTGTGTGCGTGTGCGTGTGCGTGTGTGTGTGTGTCATACTTTGTGTCCAGCGTGTTAAGGAACAGGCTGTGTATAACAGTCCTTTCCTCAGCGGTTGGAGCCACTTTGAGCAGAGAGGCAGTGCTCAGCTCCACACGCCTCTTCTTATTAACTGACAGAAAGAAGAAGAGAACGCACAGGATAAGACAGCACAAAATCAGCACTGATCTGATCCATGGGTTTCAGTATCTTTTCAGTACCAGCACCGTGCACAATACAGTAAAGAGGACACAGCTGAAACTCATGATGCACAGACATGCAAAGTGCAGTTATACAGAAATGGACAATTAGTCGGGTCTGAAATCTGATCTCAGGTCAGTGAGAACACATAGCACTGGTGCAGTTTCTTACTCTCGCCCTGCTGAAACAGACTCTCTTCCTCTGGGCCCTCCAGTTTCAGTGGGTTCACAAAAGCTGCCCTGTGGAAAACAAAAACACCAGCTTTCATTCATTTCATCAGTCCAAGGACGCGCAACCGAGGCCCCTAAAATAAAACACATTATAAAAAAAAAATGCTTGCTAGACTTTTCTACCAGCGACTGATTGGCTGATTCAGCCACTCCTTGTGTCTGATTGGCTGAGGAGTGCACACGCCCCTCTCACAGGTGGAAATCAGGCCGTGATTACGTCCTTGGCTCATAAAGCGACGGGACTCTGGCCTTTGATGACGAGACTTGATCTCCAGAGTTGTGATTTATCGATGAACTATCATCTGATGAAGTAATCCGGGATTCAGTTATTTTACCTTTTGTTTTCTGGATCTCGCGCCACCATGACGAATGTAGCGTCTAAAACCGGACTGTACGCCCCATCGTGGTACTGTAGGAAAACAACGATTCTGAATCAGGGAATCTGTTACGCTGGCCCGAGTTGTCGCGGGTCGTAAGCCCTTAAGACTGGACCATCTCACAGACCTGAGCCATGTGCATCTTGGCTTCAATGGAGGACTTCCCCACCCACGTCACATGACCCGTGAACTTAATGTCACAGTCCGGATAGATTATGTTCTTCCTCATGTCTGTAACAGATCAGAGGACCACACTTACACAACAACAACAACAACAACAACAACAACAACAAATAACTGCAACAACAGAAAATCCCATGACAGTAAACTTTTACACACAGATAATTCTGCAAGTGCTGAGAGTGCTGTGGTCTGCTCATATGGACTAAGTGTCTCTGATGTGGGATCAGCCTCTTTCTGTCTATATGATGATACATAGTGGAGGAATGAAGAGAATAAACTGATCCTGGATCATCACTCTTACTCTGTTCAGGGGGGTGTTCCAAGCACGTGGTTTAGTGACTAATCCGGATAAGTTATCTCAGAGTAAGTAATAAACATCCTAATAGACGAGCCCTGTGTCTTCATTCTCCTAGCAAAAAAAGCCATAGGGCTCTTCTATTAGGAGGTTTACTACTTACTCTGAGTCAACTTATCCCTTTTAGTCACTAAACCATGTACTTGGAATACCCCCAATATCTAGGTCTCCTGGGAAATCTTTTATTTGCATTGGTTTATAATTCAGTTACCACTTAATCAGGGAAAACCAACAATCAGATCCGGTCCTGGAGGTCCAGAGTTCTGAGTGTTTGCACTCAACTCTTTTTTTTTTTTTTTTCTCCCCCCAGGGAAACAGAGCTGTGCGTTCTTCAGCCAATCAAAGACATGCTTTGGTTGACATGGAAACGAGCAGGCCTCTGGAACTCCAGGACCAGTTTTGAAGAGCCCTGGTGTACACTGTGTGGCTTAACGCTCTTTCATGAGAATGTACCGATCTTGTCCACCAGGGCGGTGACGATGGACAGGGGTGATTTCTTCAGCGCTTCATTCCGCGTGTGAGAATAACAGATTAATACTATGGAGACAGAGACAGAGGGGGGGAAAAATGTTTGAGATGAGATCTCAGCGACTCTGAAAATCTACATAAAGTACCTCAAGTTCAGTTTTTTTAACATATAGTATCGTATCAAAATGTCTGAGAATAAAGCCCATACCTGCTAAACTGTCCAGATCTTCCAAAATTCTGCCAAACCTGTGTGGATGGCAAGAGACCATAAGCCACAAGCAAGGACAAAAAACCCACAACACGTCACATGAAAATGCTCTAAGTCAACTTATACATGACTATTTAGGAGTGTGTTCCGTTCCAAAATGACCTAAACCAGCTCAGCAATTTAACTATCTTCAAACATATAGCTTTGGTTGTTCTTTATGAGGAACTTGATTTTCACTCACTCACTCACTCACTCATTATCTAAGCCGCTTATCCTGATTAGGGTCGCGGGGGGTGCTGGAGCCTATCCCAGCACTCATAGGGCGAAAGGCGGGGAAACACCCTGGACAGGTCGCCAGTCCATCGCAGGGCAGACACACAGGCAAACACACTCACACACACATTCATAACTAGGGACAATTTAGTATCTCCAATTCACCTGACCTGCATAACCTGGCCGCCCGGGCCGGGAATCGAACCAGAGACAGCGCTACCCACTGTGCCACCGTGCCGCCCAACTTGATTTTCAGTTATACTTAATAAAAGCGTTATAGCCCCCCCCCCCCCTTCCCCTCCCCCTCCCATTTTTTTTTTACAGAGGGCTTTACTTTTAGCTCAGAAAATTTCCATCTGTTTCTTCCCTGTTGTGCCCTGTTCCATTTCCCTTCATTCAAACTCATTCCGTCTAAAAACAGAATTCTCTCCACAAAACAGAGGCCCAGCTGTGCGCCGAGCGTTACCTGACGCTGTTGTGATAATTCAGGTACTTGTCTCTGAGGGAGGGCTGGGTTCCCAGGGGGAGATGGACCTCGATGAAGCTGTCCTTCATCGTCTTCGCAGGCAGCTCGTCCTGACTGCGCGCCAGGAGAGAACTGAGCGACGCCCGCTCCGCCATGGCCTGCTGGTGGTCTCTATGGAAACGGCATCGCGACGGATGTCAGAGAGAGAGAGAGAGAGAGAGAGAGAGAAACCTCGGCCTAACGATTCTACCGTAAAACCCCCGAGGGGCGAACGCGCTCTTTATAGCGGCGAGGTCGTTTGAGATCACACAACGTACTGGTGCATCAAATCGCCGTGACAGAGATCTAACATTACACAATCAACTCCAAACGGTCAACAAAATGCCGCGGTCAAGCCGCGGTCAAGCCGCGGTCAAGCCGCTCAAAGCTGCGGAGGGTTTTTGTTTGCCTACCTCCAGTTCGTGGATGCTCCCACAATCTCTCTCAGCCTGTTCCTCACTTTGAAAAAAAAAAGCGGGGGAGGGGGAAGCAAAACAAAAGAGTGAGTCTTCAGTTTAGCCAAACGAGGACAATATCTGGGACATTTAGCAGGGAGTGGAGCTGAACGTTCACAAGCACATTCTGTTACCACTTCACACGTTTTTGCAACGTAAAATACACGAAACGGAGCAGGGAGAGTTTACAAGTGGCACAACATGTCTGAAATGCAATAACTAACCATTCAGACTTTATCTACAAGCAATTTGCTTATATTACGGTGATTCTAGGGCAACACAAGCGAGGACAATGAGAGAGAGAAGAAAAAAACAAAACTGCAGCCAGTCAGCCAGCGGTGGCTCTGAAAGTCTAAGAAAGGAGTTGAGCGGTGACACTTTAGAAACACAAACTACTATCAGTCTGCAGGAAGGGTCAGCGTAAAGGGACATCTGAAAACAGCCCACCAAAGAGTGTGTTACAGTGCTCTAAACATGTATATGTGTATAAGTGAGAGAGAGAGAGAGAGAGAGAGAGAGAGAGAGAGTGTTACAGTGTTCTACACGTGTGTATGTGTATAAGTGAGAGAGAGAGAGAGTGTGTTACAGTGTTCTAAACGTGTGTATGTGTATAAGTGAGAGAGAGACAGAGAGAGAGAGAAATGTGATAGAGACCTAAATTAATTAACAAAGCAACATACAGACACCTGAAAAGATCTGGACGTTAGTTTGTGCATAATTAAAGAGAAATTAGATTGTAATTTTTTTTTGTTACCAACACACCATTGGTCACAAGCAAGTGTGCATTTCCTGTAAGGGATAAAAAAACAGGGTTAAGAGTAGAACTGATTGGAGGCTATCAGCCAATCAGAGTGAGTAAAAGCCTTGGTGTAAACTCCTTATTGGTTCTTCATCAGAAATAAGTATTAATGTTCCAGAATAACGCCCCAGACTCAAGAAACAGATACACCGCCATGTTACCGTGACAATGTGCATGGTTTGATGTCTGTTTTGTTTTGCGAGTACCTGAAGGAGCACAGGATCAGAACATTTTCATTGTTTTAATCACAAACTAAACTTAGCATTGGTTTCTTTGCGTGTCGCTGACATCTGCATCAAACTGCAAGACCTATGTGTTGAGTCAGAACATCACAAGTGTAGCATTCAAAAACTGGAGGAAACTGGTATCAACATAGGCATTATCATGACAAATCAAAATCGACGCTAAAATGATTTAAACACACACCTTCAGAATGTGTGGGCCAACACAATCTAAAATAGCTTTGACTGAAGATGGGTTTGTTTTCTTTACCTTCAACCATATCAGGCGCTTTCCCCTGCTGAGACATCGACCCCACGGAGAAAGTCCTGGAAGCCAAGGACGATGCTGACCTAAGTGCTCTTAGTCTGTGAACAGGAAACATATCAAATCAAACTTATCAAATCATAGGAAACGTGGGGGCCCCCCCCGCAAAATCCGTTTTGACTGCTGGCTGTAGAAGACAGTTGGGAGGACCCACCAACAGCGATTGTGGAACAATTGCATATTTATTTCCTCTGTGACTATCAAAACACAAAGAACGCCATGACGAGTGCAAGCCTACAGACAGATACACACCTACATTTGAACAGCTTACACTGTACTTTTCTCGCTGCGATTTGGATTTGGTTGGTTACTGCTGGCCGTGTACCAAAAGTGACAAGCTAAGGGCACCAGTGTTCTTAAAACCGCTCCGCGCATTCGCAGACATCAACTCACCTCTGCGAAAACATTGTTTTGGGTTGTCTGATCACTGGTCGAAAGGAATGCAAGGGTTTGATACGATTTAGTATTGAAAAACTTCACTCAGAGAGCACAGTTCACTACTGGCATCCCAGGCATGGACTTACTTCCTTGTAGACACCGACAGACAAGCGGTGACGTTTCTTAGCGCCGTAATAGCACAACGGAATGCGCAAAGCAGATTTTACCAATGACTCAAATTTTAGTTCGCAAATACTCATAATATTACGTTAACTTTTCCAGTAATTTTTATCACCAAAAAGTTGACGTGCAATGACAGAGAAATTTCTCTGATTCCTTAACAGACAGAGACTTCTGGATAAATGTGGGCGTGCCCTGAGTTATTTTCGGACTAGACGAGGTCCAAAAGCTACCACTTCGCATTGATGTATCAGTGTCGTTGTCGCTGTTTACATCAATCGAAAGTGATGAATGAGGGGGAAACTGCTGAATCGCTTCGATTTTGCGATTTTCTGAGTAAAAAGCAAATGAGAAAAGTTTGGAGCAGCGGGTCAAAAGTAACGGGAAAGTCAGGTTTCATTTTGCATATAACCCAACAATAACATATTTTAAGTGACCCAACAAAAACAGCTGTTCGACGTGATGACGTTTTCAACTTCGTCCATTTTGATTGGACAAAATTTGGAGAGCTCAAACAAAATATCCCAACCCCCACGGGGCACTATATATTAGAGTTGAGAAACAAAAGAGTAGTACAGCTTAGTTTACCTAGCTGAGGTGTTTGCTGCATGCAAGTTCCAGACGAAAGGGTCAGGAGACCAGACTGACTGCGGAGGGTAAACTCCCGGGAAGCGAATGAAGAAACATTTATTGCTTCACTTCACATACAGAGGACTAGTGAGAAAAGGAAAAAAGAGTAAAAGAAGAAAATGGCCAATTTTAAATTGCGGAAAGCTGAACCCAAGGACGTGCCAGACATACTGCGACTCATAAAGGTATCCGACATTCTCGCCTTTTTGAGTCTAGTAGCGTATAAAGTTTATTTCCAAACAAGTCCATACTTGGATCAGTCGTTTTTGCAGGATGTATGAAATCTGTGTATGATTCTGAAACTTGTGTCTGAAGGTGGCAGCGAAATGGCTTGTTAAACAAATGATTTCTGATTGTTACACTTCGTCAGTAGTACTGGATGGAGAGTGATTAATAACGAAGACGTTTCATCCATCTTTGTCGCTGATTAAGAAAAAAAAAAACCTCATCAGTGTTTCCGAGACACATCCAGATATGGCTCTGGGGACCTTGCAGCCTCTGTTGTCTGGCCTTTTATGTATTTTGGCTCGAGTCCCACTTTCCTCCGTTTGAACGCGCAGTCCTCGCTGCACATAGTTCCACCGCTGTTTGTTGTTCCACTTCTCTGTTTCTCATAAATCTTCGATCACTTTTTATATTATTTTCTAAAATGAAACGTTGTGTACCTTTCAGGAACTTGCGAAATATGAAGAAATGGAGGATCAGGTAGTGCTAACCGAGAAAGGTAAGTGCACGATGATGATGACGATGATATATAGGCGAATGGGATCAGGTTCAGTGGATTTGTGTAAAAAGATACGAACTTGTGTTGTGTGCGCGCAGATTTGCTCGAAGACGGATTCGGAGATCACCCATTCTATCACTGCATCGTGGCGGAAGTGCCGGTGGAGCATCAGAAAGTCAAGGGTGGGTCAAGTTTGTATGTTAGCGTTGAAGACACACTCACGTCTTTGATGTGGTCTTCGCAGCAGTCAGTGAATACAAGGTCTGTCTTCAGTCTAGCGTTTAAGACATTTGCATAACGGCATTTGAAAGACGGCGGTCCTGATCTTTAAAGAAGCGCCCGTATATAAAAGTGTAAAAACGTTAAGTTATCGTATTGTAATTGCTTCATTTTTACACATTACCTGAAGTGTATCCCGGTCACAGCCTGCATATGGACCACTGTGTGTTGTGTGTTTTTCTTTAGGTTGTTCTGTAATTGGGTTTGCCATGTATTACTTCACTTATGACCCCTGGATTGGAAAGCTGCTCTATCTGGAGGACTTCTATGTGATGCAGGAGTATAGGGGTGAGTGTCTGGACCGTAAATAATTTTGTACAACAGTATGAATTTTATACAATGTAATATTGATAATGATATTATCTCCTCCTCCCAGGTTACGGTATCGGCTCCGAGATCCTGAAGTTGCTCAGTGATGTGAGTAAATTCATTTTATTTATTTGTTTACGAGTTTTAATGCAGGTTCAGAGAGCAGCGTGCTCACTGTGATTTTGTTTTGTTTTCGGGTTTTTTTTTCCCACTGAGGACTTGAGCCTTTGATACTAAACTGAACGTTAACCTCATCCTAACCATAACTATCACCCAACATCTCATTAAGAGTGGATTGAATTTCATAAAATGGTCCAACGCATAAACTGAAACATTGAATTATGGATTAGAAACAAAAAAACAAGAACTAAAACAAAACAAAACTCTTTTTTTCTTTATGTTCTGCTCTCTCGTCTCAGACTGCGGTGAAGACTCGCTGTAGCAGCATGCATTTCATCGTGGCGGAGTCCAACAAGGCGTCGATCGAGTTCTACAAGAAGCGCGGTGCCTCGGACCTATCCCTGGAGGAGGGCTGGCGTCTATTCCGCATCGACAAGGACTACCTGCTGAAGATGTCCGCCGAAGAGTGAGAACCGGCCCAGAGAACCGGCGCCGTCAGCGGAGAGGCTGAGAAGAGTATTCACCCGCTTCTCAGATTTCACTTTTAAACTTTCGACTAATCGACCGCTGATTATTAACGTCACTAATAATGGCAAACACCATCATTACTCTTAATTGGCATAGTTAGCGTATTTTGGCTTAATTAGATGCACTTATGCTTAGATTTGAGTGAGGATGTTCTTTTAGTGGGATATGTGTAGTGTGTGACTTTAGTGACTTTTAATTTTTGTAATTTTTCAACAGCCCCACCCCCCCCCCTTTTTAGTTTGATTTATTCCATGTCTTATTCACAATAAAATAGGTAAATACAAATGCATATCTGTTGTTTTTGTTTTGCAAGCAGCTGTGGTCAGAGGGTTCACCGTGGACTCTTTGACTTCTCCAGGCTCAGGGGTCATGGTTTGGGGTCACGGTGGGGGGTTGAGACGTGGATAGAGTGGGGGTGTAGCATTACAGGGTTTGGGGGAGGTGAAGAGCATTTGCAGCCTGTTAAATTGTTCCGGAGCGTTCCCACCCTTGAGGACAAACAATGCCAACATTCAACCAGATGGTCTAGTGGTCTCCTTAGTGCTGCAGGGTTGAAGATTCAACCTGACGTTTTTCATGGTCATTTTTTTTTTATCAGCGGGGACATTGTATCTCTTAAATTTTACAATGTTAAAGAACAGGTTTGAGCTAAATTTATGTCTGCTGGCACGGAGAAAAAACAAAAACTTTGGAACTTGACCTTGATTGCCAGGGAAATACAGCTTGGGGGGGGGGGGGGGGGGGATGTCTGGTGTCTCTGTTTATGTCCAAAAATGCATCAGTAGGAACTTTTATTTAACGATGTACAATTTTAATCCACGTCACGTTATCATATTTTTGATCGAAACGTACTTCTAGCTGTCGCTTGATCCGTCAGAGTCGACTAATTTACAAAACTGTGCTGATGGAACAGATTAGAATCGCATGAATGCTCTGTGGTGAAGAGAAGACACACGGGGCATTTTTCATCAGCGTAAAATAAAAAAAAAAAAACAGCAACAGCATTTCCAGTTCAAAAAATGTCTTAAGTCCATTGAACTTTAACCTTTGTTGTTTGTGTTCAGCAACATAAATGAGATTGAGCGGCTTTCGAGACCTTTCCTCTGGTTACTGTTTAACCTTGGCTTGTTTCCCGAAGAGATGTTCAGTGCTAAACGGACTGCTCGTCACAGTTTCGATTTAAATTAAACAGTGAAGTTTCCACCTCAGTCGCCCTGGCTTCTGGTTTTGCTAGGTTGACCTGCGCCCTTTGACCCAGTTGTTCTCTATGTGTTTCTGGCCAGTTCTTCTTTAGAGCGTGCGCATTCTGAGCCGCAGACAAATGTGAGAGTTCACAACTTCCTTTAGCAGCGAATTTTAAACCACATGTGACATTGCCAAGTGATACCAAAAGTGTGACAAAAAAAAAAAAAAAGACAGCTCAAAAAGTTGAACTGCATCCTGTCTCATTGCTGAAGTAATCCATAATGGCAGCATCATCTTTGTGAACTGTCTAAGGAGTTCTAAGCGGTTAAAAACAGTTCAAACCAATAAGACCACTCGATCCGACAATGTTTTCATATAGCAACTGACGAACAGAAAGCCCTTGCTGAACAATTGTCATTAGTTTGACAGTTTTTCATTGGTTGAAAATGGAAAAAAAAAAAATACTATGGGAGGTTTGTTATGGTCAAACCAGGAGACGGACACTGTTACTGTGTAGACAATAACTCTTATCAGATAGTTCTCTGAGACTGTTGAACAGGAATGATAATAAAACTTGGGCGAGCTTTATGACCCAGAGGGTGTCAGATATAACCAGTGTAGGAAAATTTTGAAGGGTACATTATGTACATTCAGAAACGTCATTATCAGGAGACAGGCAAAGCAGGTAGGCACGTGAGTAAACAAGCAATGCAAACCGTATAGATTTTTTACTGTGAGTCAGGAGTCAATTAAGTAAATAATACCCAATAGCTCTTGTGTGCAGCTGTCAGTTGTTCAATGGACGTCATGGTTAATGGATGAGATCTCAGTGACTTTCATGGTGGGTTGATTCTTGCTGATGTATCAGCAGGAGCAGTGGTTGAGGTGATGTTGACACAGGCGTCTGAGGACACCACACTGTCGACCGTGGTGGAGAAAATGTACATCCTCTTCGGCTGTGCAGTTTTGCAGTTCTGCTTCATTTAGCTGATACTCTTATCCAGACCGACTTAAAATGACTACTTTTTGCAACAGAGACCACACACAGGTCTGGAGCAGCTTTATGGATCAAGGTACCATGTTCAGGGTGGCATCAGCAGATAACTGTTATACTTGGGATTTAAAACCCCAAACCCGCTGGTCACTAGACCTGTTCACCAGGCAAGGCAAAGCGGATGAGTTAACTCTAAGTCAGACGACAGTTAATAGCAACAGGGTGTTAGGAGGCTGAGTCATCAGGAAGTTCCCAGACAGGGATACCGTGGTTGGGATGCAGGTCAGGATGGTGAGGAAAGGGGTGAAATAAACATAGACAGTGCACTGCAGAGCAGGAGGGTATTCCAGAAAGCAGGTTTAGTGAAAACTCAAAGTTATCTAACTCAGAGCAAGTAGTAAACCTCCTAATAGAAGAGCCCTGTGGCTTTGTTTTGCTTGGAGAATGGACCTGTAGGGCTCTTCTGTTAGGAAGTTTAGTACTTGCTCTAGGTTAACTAACTCTGTTTTCACTAAACCTGCTTTCTGGAATACCCCCCTGAAGACCTCCGAAAAAAAAAGTCATGTTGTCAGCTCAGCTGAGTCCATTCTTAACCGTGCTCTCAGTAAGTAAGTAAAAGTCAACCCTGTTATGTTACAGGGCTGGTTTACCAGTCAACCCTGTTATGTTACAGGCAGGGTTTACGTCCACTCTGTTCCTTATCTGTACTGCACACCATGGACTTTACAACCCTTCAGCTGTCTCAACCTGTCAGTGTTTTCATCCAAACTTTTCCTGACCCATTTATTATGTAATCCTGTGCAAAGATCTACAGGTTATGGTCTGTACTGCTGGCCTGCACTCTTCACCATCTTAAGGTGTTCTGTGGCTACGTTTATTTCCACAGGCCAGAAAAAGGTCAAAAAAGAAAAAAGAAAAAAGGTAATGCTTTGTTTTACAGTCGACTAATGACCAGGTATTAACTAGGGAATGAGACGGTAATAAAACACAGTTATTAGGATAGGAAGGAGTAAAGAGTCTCCTTGTAAGTGCATAGAAACCTACGAGGTAACTAGATGGCAACAACCCTAACCCTAACCCTAACCTTAACCCTAACCCTAACCCTAACCATCTAGCTTCCTAGCAGGTTTCCATGTGCTTCTTTGACAATAACTTAGTACTTATTATACATTTCTAATGGGTACTTTCCCAGTAACTATATTTTGTTGCCATCTGGTTTCCTCGCAGGTTTCTATGTACCTCTTACGCCTAATAATTTACTGTCATGTGCATATGTGCAATTACTTGCAATTGTTTTATTTGTAATATGTGGGCTTGGTGTCTTTTCTTGGTGATTATGGTTTGCATTGATCCAGTTATCAACTGTCATTATGAGTGTCTATTTACTTTTTGTCTTTCTGTTTATGTCAGTTTTTTGACACATGACTCGTTGGTAGGCTCCACCCACCTGTCCTCTACCTGGAACGCAATATATCCTCACGCCCCGTTTCATTTCCTGTTAGTCACACCATTTTGTTCATTGAAGAAGGCCAAAATGGCCGCCACGCGTAGGCCCGCTTGTGTTTAGCTTTTTTTGCCATGCTCTGTTAAAGGCTTTCTTCAAATGTTTTGCTTCATAACAGTGTGCCTTTGTTTCTTTTCTTTTCTGGGTCAAATAGGGACCTTTCCGCAGCACTCAGTCCTGTCAAAACCAAACCAAACCAAACCAAAACAGCATTTTTGCCCAATTTCAATCAGCCTGCAACACAAACCTTACTTAATGCATGCATCCACAAAACACTGTAAGGTCATTTAACAAATGTTAACACTGAGTTAAAACAAAGAGCCAGACAAAGAGATGTCATATGTCTGGGGCCCCATTTCAGAAAGCGGGTTTAGTGAAAATTCAGAGTTATCTAACTCAGAGCGAGTCGTAAACCTCCTAATAGAAGAACCCTGGGGCTTTGTTTTGCTAAGAGAATGAAGCCATAGGGCTTTGCTATTAGGAGGTTTACTACTCTCTTTAGCGGGGCCCTGTACATGCAGTAGGCGGTCACAACGCTGGGGTGATAAGGGACTGCCTGTTAGATAGGCCATCATTCTGTCTGGCAGTGTGGGAACACATCCACGGTCTTACTCAGATAAGAATCTCTCTCTAGGTTTTATTAGGAGTGTATCTGTACACAATCTGTAAAGCGTTGTAGATAGATTAATATTACACAGCAAGTAGAATTTGCTACTGATATTACAAATATATCACAGTCTAAGCGTCCACATCTGTAATGTATGCTTTTTTTTTTTTTTGTTTAAATTAAAACAAAGACATCTTCATGCTTTCAGAAATAAATACATACATGTAAATAAACATAAAAAGGACCAAACAGTCGTCATTAGTGAGTAGTCAAACAGTAGTCATCAGAGCACAGTAGAAAACTGACAGCCTGTGCCATTGAGAGTTAACAGTGAGGCTGGAATGATGTCTTTTGGTGTTGTTTGTTTGTTTGTTTGTTTGTTTGAACTGAAAAGCCTGGGGTCAGGTGGTGACGTAAGATGGTGGACGAAGACAGTCCGTACTGGGCGTTCAGTTCGACGGTGCTGGTTTGTCTTCTCTTTTCTCTTTTTTTTCAGACTGGAAATGAGGGCAGACAGAGAAAGATCCTCGTTCATGATTCATGAGTGTGGAGAACTGTATCAGTTTCCCCAAAAACTAAAATCTTTCCACAGCTGTGCATCTAAACATCTAGAGTTTTCCTTGTCATGGGAACGACTTCAGGCCTGTTTAGATTTGTGTCATTCGTTTGGATACGTCCTCTGAAAAGTGAACGCTAGCTGTGCTAGCTGTTGTTTTTTTTTTTTGTCAAATGGTGCACAATATGGGAAGGTAATAACACAGAACGTATCCTGAGTGACCTTGCACTCGTGAAGATTGTAACACAACACAGCTACATTCTAGAATCTCAGAGTATGTGTTTTTTTTTTTTTTTGTTTCTCATTTGACTGATTTACCTTGTCCTTGGCTAACGGTTTCCCTTTCCAGAGTGTCTCCACAGCAACCCAGCCCTGAGACCCCCAGCTGTACGTCAGGTCTTTGGTCATCTACAACGACACAGATTTCATCGCTCAGACCGGAAGGGAAAAAAAAAAATAAAATAAAAATAAAGCGTCTAAATTTGACGATCCAAATTCGGGCTAAATCCGCGGCCACAAGACCTCTCCTATCGACAACTGTCGAGAAGTGATTTTGCTATTTCATATCTAGATCCAGCATACGTTTCCTGTCTACGCATATGACAGGGAGGTGGCTATTTTTCTCTTTTTAATTGAGTCAGGCCGTCAGTGGAAAGTTCTGGAAATACGGCAACCCCTCCCTGGTTTTCCACAGGTAGGTCTTTTCTCAGGAAGAACGCAGGAAGGAGCAGGGGGACTACCCTAACACGCAATTCACAGCCTGCGCTTCCCACAGGAAACGACCGCAGTATATCAGTGTGTCACAGGGGAGACAAGTTCAAATCCAGTCTAACAGGTCAGCTACAACTTAGTGCGTTTTTAATGTATCACAAAACTATGGAAATATGACTACAAAAAAAAAGCCCAGTGCCGTCACATAAATATTAAGAGTACATAAATGATTGTTTGTGGAATCAATAAACATGACACTCAACACAGGAACACTCAGCACAAACAAAGGCACACTCCTGCATACATAAACATAAGCAGAAACACACAGACACACATATACAAAACCATATGTACAGACACAGACATAGCAGACATGATACAGTACACACAGACCTACACACCCCCCCCCCCCCCGCCACGTGCACACACAGAACTAGGAATACACAGACATACACATACAGACACACATATACACAAGCATAAATATATACACTCACACACACACTGACATATGCACACAGATACACACACATGCGCACACAAACATACTGACATATGCTCACAGATACACACAAACACACACACACACACACACACACACACACACACACACACACACACACAGAGTGTTGTATTGACAAACCTTGGCAACAGAGGCAGCGTGCTGAGGGTAGAACATGGAGGCACTCAGAGCCATGAGTCCAGTAGGGTAGACCAGTCTTCTCACCCTGCATCCTGTTAGACAGAGTGGTAACCACGGTGACTGACTACCTTACAGACACTACAGGCTCTCACAGATCAGAATCAGAACCCAAAGGATTCCGAGAGTGTTCCAAAGTTCTACCTTTGGCTAGGTAAAGTCCCAGGATTCCGGAGAACCCCACAACACCAACACTGGGGTAGAACTCTGACGGGGGGTCGTTCAGGAACTCATAGGTATCTAAAACGTATCAGGTATGTGCGGCACAACTGTCAAATCCATCCCAGCATATATGGCACTTCATATGTATGTGTGTTTATTTGACACAAAAGCACAACGCAGGAAGGAGTATCTGTAAACATGTGTATGTATAAAGTTCTCACCTTTTACGATCTGTATGGTGCTGCTTACACTGGGCTCCACGGTTTGGTATGTCTCCTGTGACAGCAGACATAACATTTAAGGGTAAGGGACAGATTGGCTCCTGACAGAAGCTCTATAATCATGACGGTCTGAATCAACCTCAGACAAACATACCTGAGCTTTCTCCAGAGCCAAGAGACCAATCTCCTAATAGGACATGAAAACAGAATGCACCAAAACCAGTTTTATTTGAACAAAAACAACAGAGAATTCGCCATAACCAATGCCAACTAACAAATGAGACAGGGAAGATTAAGCACATACAGCATTATGTCTGTCCATCTATCTATCTATCTATCTATCTATCTATCTATCTATCTATCTATCTATCTATCCACTTCAAACAGTTATGTACGGTCACAAGTAGAGCACAAACAAAGTTATGCATATGTCTTCTATGGGACAGATATTAGCATCCTATTTATGATAGCTCTGGCATTCAGTCTCACATTTCATAAGCCTTTTCCATCAGGTTTGGTTTTACTAAAACGTGTTGTGTATCTCTGAATACGCGTTTGAGCAGAAACAGACGCTGCGAGGCCTTCCTCTTTCTGTCCTTTACCTGGGCCTTGGACGTGTAGGGTTCGGCGAGCTTCCTGAGCGTGGCCACACCCTGTTCCACGTGGCCCACCCCGGGTTCCTGAGGGTGCTCAGGTTTAGGGTGCGGTGGGGGTGAGGTATACAGAGAGAGCTGAATAATGACAGAAGAAGAAGAACGAGACCAGTTGGTCATGAAGCCTACCCACACCAGTCCATTACTGGGACAGAGCGCCCTCCCCCCCTTCATCCACATTACTCCATATTTGGGAAAAACAAACATTGCAACCCCAAAAATCTGTCCTCTCTGTTCACACACACACACACACACACACACACACACACACACACACACACAAATTTCATGAAGACCAAGCGGCTGATGAGGGAAGGGACTCAGAACAGGGAGGCCCACATCAGAGTAATGTGCCATGAAAACTCTAATTTACAAGACAGCTTACCTCAAAGCTTTTTACTAACTCACTCATTCACTCACTTTTGCAACAATACAGTAAGATGCCATATAATTTTAAGCTGACCTAAACTTTTGGGTTTTTTACCCGGTGTAAATCAGTGATCTCTGCGATGACCGCGCCTGTCTGCTCCTGACTGTTCTGCTATAAAACACATTAGTGATAATGGTTGATAGACATTTTCATGCCGTGGTGAGATTTTAGGACAGTACCTCATCAATTGCCAGAGTGGAACTGTTCTCTTTGACCTCGTTGGAAGCGAAAACTGTTCCCGGCATCAGGCTGAGGATGCCGGGCACAGCCAAGGGCAGTGCCACCTGAACGAGTAGAGACAAGAAGGAGCGGAACACAAAACGTCAAAATAACAGTCAAAATGTCATGGCTATGTGAACGCCATTTTCTTACAAGGGCATTTATTTGAGTGTCTTCATTGACTGGAGACATTTGTTGTTGATTTTGACGACAGCCTAGTTAGAATTAGGTCGACACAGATACGAAACTCAAAGGGTGCTGCTAACTTACTTTCAAACTGACTAACATCTCTCACGTACAACCATGACGAAAACCGCAGACGCTTTGCAGCGCAAGAGTGACAAGAGCCATCTAGTGGTGAAAGAGTGGAATATCGCAGTGTTCCCAATATAAACATGAAGGATTGTGACTATAGATTTTTATATTCGTATGTGCGTGCACAAACTATAACGGTCAAATCGCAGCGACAGCAGTCCCTTACGCAAGGTTTGAGAAGACGACTAAATTATCTTTCGCATGAACGACTGGTGAGTTCAGCTGTTCTTCATGGAGACTCACGCAAACCAGAGAAATTTTAAGTAAAACCTATTGCTGTTGTCGGGCACAAGATCAATCATGACAACGCTTTTGCACTCAAGTTAATTCCAGTCTCCCAGCAGTGACTCACAGTCTTACTGTATATTCTGTCCTTTTGCAAAGCATCCTTCTCTACTGCATCTCTGGAGCAGGCAACAACCAATGTGCACAGTATTCATAATATTAGAAAGGAAAAAAGCTTGCGTCTGAGTGGACCAAATAAAATAAAAAAGAAAAGAAAACACACATGGTCAAGTTTTGAAATGTCACCTTGGCCAGTTTACTTGCGTTTGTCATGATCTTGATGCTCACGCTGGATAACCTACTTCATCAGGAATCCTAAATGGAGGACAGAACTGCGGGGTTTTCAACATAAAAGACCCAGCGCGCGACAGATTTACTCGAGTCAAACCTGCTTTAAAAAAACAAAACAAAACAAAACAAAAAACAAACCCCCCCCCCCCCAAAACCCAGAAATCACTGTGTCAAAACCTCATGTCGATCCTTCATTTATGTCTGTAGGCTGCTACATAAATCTTGAATGCATGAATATTTGTTGGTTTCGCTCATATGAAAAAATGAGCATGTTTAGCCCCAACAGATGGTCATTAATTAGAGTCAGGTGAGTGATCTAATTCATCTCATTACAATCTGATCATGTGTCCAGTTCGTCGATACCATGTCTGTATTAACCGGCAGGTAGTCTCACTCTGTATTGTTCCTCATTGTGGTCACCTTTGGGGGAAAATTATGGAGTCATTATGAATATAATGCGGAGAGACCAACTCATCGTAAAATCCCCTTTTTTTCCTTTGTGTAGAAGACTGGCAAAAAAAGTTCGTTCTATCCTAGAGAAAGGAAAGAAAAAGAGATTTGTTCTAGTAATATTCGTGAGCTTTCCCATCATCAATCACCGAGGGAGACAGTTGCCTAATGTACTTCTGAAATAACTGCGCGCCCAAAATCCCCTGTCAAACATTAACCT
>NC_044497.1:4832500-4845000 GCF_902362185.1 Chanos chanos | reverse complement strand
TTGGCTGTTTGTGTGTCTGTCTCTGTCTGTCAGGCCCAGGTGTATAAGGAGGACTTCTTAAAGGAGAGGAGAGACAGGGAAAAGTTAAAGGGGAAATATACAGACCTGGAAAGGAGTTTCAGGAAAGTCTGTGGTGAACTGCACACGCTCAGAAAACAGGTAAGTTTTCATCACATTACTGGAGAATAATGTGTGTATCTGTGCCTTTCTTTAAACAACCTGTACATTCTCTGTTACATTCTGTAACTATGTGCGTGTGTGTGTGATGGAAGCAGGCAGACTGACAGAGACTTAGCATGTTAGCACACGTGCACATATACATCTAACACTTATGGATGACACTGTAAAGAGATTATGTGATTCTCAGGTTCTGATATGACTGTTTTAATCTGGGATTATTTTAGGTGACTAGGATCCCTCCGCCAGCCTGTACCTGTCCACAGCTGACACATCGACCCGATAAAGGTGGCCTAAAACCCCCCTGCCCAAAATCTCCCCATATGTGAAGCACTTATTTAATTTATAAAATTTGTAGTGTCTAAACTGTATCAAACTTCTTTCCAAATCACCAATAGCTTCTCAAACTACATATATTTTATTACTATATGCAGATATGTCTATGTACAAAATACCATTAATTTATTAAAGGACAATAATCTTATTGTGTTCCTTATGTGTGTGTGTGTGTGAGTGTGTGTGGGTCTGTGTGTGTGTGTGTGTGGGTCTGTGTGTGTGTGTGTGTGTGTGCGCGTGCTTTGGGGTTAAGTTTGTAAAAACATTCCAGTTTAAACTGTAGAGTAAATCTTCTTGGTCTCACTGGAGCAGTGCCTGCCAGGCTGGTCAGAAATGAGACAGGAGTGTGAAAGCCCATATGGTCAAACAGAGGCATTACTGCAGGTGTCACTGCAGCTGGATGTGATGACACCTTCAAAAAACAAACAAACAAAAAAACATAACTGTGTGAGCTCTGATTTGTCTTTCTTCAAATCTCTGCTTAAGTCCATGGTCAACACAATTTCAAATGTCAAATGTGCACATAAACAGCACTATATTATGTACGGATATGTAGTATCAACGTATAATATATTGATATAACATGTTATTAATAATCATTAATCCTACAGTGTTGTATGGTTGTGATAATTATTAATAATAACAATTCAGTAACAATGAATTATTGATAATGAAGTGATTAACAGCAGTTTCAACACACTTAATAATTCAGTAATGCTAATGAAAATGTTACGGTTGTGAACTTTACACGACTTTTCCATGGATTTCAGTATAATAAATAGGTTAAGTAATTACATGGAAATAATGAATTAATACAAAATATGTACTGTCCAAACTGTGAACTTTGAACTCTGATTCTTTTATTTAAAAGGAATAACATAAGTGCCATTCAACATAATGATGACAAAGTGGCGAGTAATTGTTCTGACCTTCAGTGAATACTCTTGAACAAATCGCATTAAAGTAGGATTTTTTTTTTTTTTTTTTAAAAAGCAACTTTGGCAGTTTACTTGTGGGACTTAAACAGTCTACGTTCGACTCCCGTTCTCATTTTGTCCAGTTGGTGTACCTGTTTCTTAATCGTATAGGTCCCTTCCATATCTGGCATTATGAATTGAATTTGTCGTTAAATGTTAAGGACAATATTACGGAACAACAATTCGTGAAATTCTGAGCAGGGAGTTGGATTTTTTTTTTCTTTCTTAAAATAATTTTGATGCACGAGACAAGTACAACAAACCTGATACTGTATAAGGGTCTCTACTAAAATATTGCTTAATCTTGAACTTTTATTGTGACGACTAGTCGCGAAATCTGCGGAAGGAGGAAATAAATGTTTTCTATTTTGAACTCTGCAATTGAGGCTCTCTAAAAACAGAATTAATAACTGACACTGGGTCATTAGCTTGCTCGAACAGTTTGAGTTGACGTTTTGAACTTAATTTGAAAGTTTGAAATGGCTTGCGCTTAACACTGCTGTATGACTTAAAGTGTGAGGTCAAACATAAAACCGCAGTAGTTCGCTCATCAGACTTGTTGTGTGAAATGTTTTCAGCGGTGTCGAAAGCTTCTGGAACTATATTATTAACCACAAACAAAACGAAAGTCCCACGCTGTGGATGCAGGGCTCTTGGTTTCCTCTTAAAGAGAGCCTCTAGTTCTTCTGGAGGCGACAAAGCAAC
Source organism: Chanos chanos (assembly GCF_902362185.1). Taxonomy (NCBI): domain Eukaryota; kingdom Metazoa; phylum Chordata; class Actinopteri; order Gonorynchiformes; family Chanidae; genus Chanos; species Chanos chanos. Next base: position 4,842,805 of record NC_044497.1, on the reverse strand, counting down.
GTGTAGTGGATCAGGTAAACATTTTGTCTTTGGAGTAGTATTTCAGACCGCCGCGAGGGGGCAGTATGATGCTTAGGTCGAAGCCTTGACGTGTAATCCTGTGGAACAGTTGATTCCAACGGCAATTATCCCATTTTTAAATGTACTTTTATCGGAAGTATTTTCAAATGAGGTACTTTGTTCCTTTCCCAAATTGCTCAACGTTGAAAAGATTTGCGGAACGATCACCACACATGCTTCCAATTTTACATCTTCAGAGTCTGCTGTTGGAGTGAGTCAAACATATGTTGCGGGTTTGGATTCTCATAGACCTGCAGTTCTGAAAGAATCTGGACTCGGCTTTGCTAAGTGTTGATGACTTTAATCACGTGTAATCAATGATGACTGGATTCTTTCATAAAAGTAAATTAATATCATTACCCCAGCTCTGCAGTGGCCCATGTGGAAATGTAACTCAAGTCTCGGGATGTTTGAGAGGCCTCCCAAACGGTTTGATACTGGTTTCGGGACAGATTAATTAACATCCCGAATATGGTTAAAGGTTATCTTCTCATCCACATTCACTTTTTAATTCACGCTTTGAAAGAAAATACTTTGTTGTTGTGCTTTAAAATCCGCAGAAATGTGTTTGTGTGGTCACCATATAGAGGTCGGTCCACTTCATTAGAACACACTTGGACCTGGGGTGCCCAAGTTCTTGCAAGCAACCGTCTGTTTATTATTTTACCAACTGGCTAATAGTGATTTAGTCGTTTTTCTAAATGTAAACTTGAAGTCCCTTTCATTAACTGAAAAGACATAAGATATTGAGACGGGTTTTAACGCAAGTTGATATTTTTGCATATCCTGCGATGTCTCGTCAACGGTCTTACAGTAAAAAAAAAAAAAAAATGCTAATTTTTATGCTAATTTACAGTAAAGGCAACACGTCAAGCGTTAGCCAAACCTCTCTAAGGCCAGTCATTAGAGGACTGTCCCATCTTACGCACTTGGTATCTCATTCCTTGGTATAAAGACCTATTTGGATTGCATTATTGTGGAGAGAGCGCGTATGTGTGTGTGTCCAGTCTTTATGGCTGGTTCTTTCTAAGTGCTGAGGTCTTTGCTCCATTGTTTCTGTAAGCCGCTGGCCGCCCTGTGGTAACGGAGCGGAGGGGAACTGTGGTTACCGTGGCGATAAACCGTCCCGAAGTACGTAACGCGGTAAACCAGGAGACTGCCCGCCTGTTGCTGGAGGAACTTCGAACCTTCAATACAGACCACACCCTCAACGTAGCCATACTCCACGGCATTGGTGAGTGAACCCAGTTACCTGTGGAACTTTTGGATGTTTAGGGAGAGCAAGTTCAGGAAACATGAGCAAACCGTCACAAACAGAGTATGTGTTAATCAAAGATAAAGAGGAGTATTTCTTCAGTTTGGGGTGTAAGGTAGCACAGCTGGATGTGTAGGCCTATGGCCTATATTATGTTAAGGATTTGTTTTTAAATTAGTGGCTTTGCACCTGAGTGTGTATAACAGCGGGATAATTATATCGTTATTATATGTCAAGTACACGGTGCAAATCGATGCTGGAAATATTGAGGTCGTTTCACTATAATAGTCACCAAAGGAGTAGGTAACGTTACACATTTGCGACGTATCAGAGTAAGACTTTTTGTCATAATTAAAGATGGTCCAAATAAATGAACTTCCATCTCTCCCACACTGATACAATATCTTTACCTTAACTGAAAACTCATGAGAACAGCAAGTGTAAACCATGTCAGCACAGGCACAAATGAGGTAATTCTCTCCTTTTGCTTTCATTCGTTCAGACCTTAACTGCACTCTAATCGAATGACCGGCAGCAACGACCGGCAAACCCTCAGCTGGTTGTAGCATTAGCATATCTGGCTAAATGCTCTCTAAATAGTGCAATCCTGGTAATTAAGTCCTGAACATGATCTTATTTTTCTTTTCTCTGACCTTCTTTTAAAAAAAAATGTATAATGATGAAGGTCGTTTTCTTTGACACCCCATGCCGGCCCAATTATCTCGATTTCCTTAATTATGTGGCTAAAACCACAACGGACCAATCAGCAGTGCTGAGAGATCAAACGGTCTTTGAAGCTTAGCCACAGCTAGAGGCGCGAGCGCGACCTTGAGTGTGGGCTGACCGGCCCCCCACCATTGACCCTGATTGCTAATTATTCGGAATTCAGGTCTTCCCCCGAAAAAGAGTGCAAATCAACCAGCTGATGCTAGTTATTTGCTTTCAGTGAATAAACCGAATTGCGTGCTTGCACGCACGAACACACACACACACACACACACACAACTGCACCAGTACAATGTCCTGTGTGACACACTACAGAAGTAATGAGAATAATTTTCAAATCAGTCATCACGCAGGGTTAAAACGAACTCCCTCAATGGAAATATAATTTGTTCAACCTGGATCAACCCTCTTCGGTCGAACCGCCATGCCGTTCCAGCAGGTCAAAGAAGGTTTTCTCCCTAAACCCAGTCTTTAAGGCTGGAGCCGGGCCAAGGAGCCGGGCGCGGGACTGAACTGAAATGAACTGAACCTTGCCCGGCTCCAAACATGTTAACGCCTCTTATAGATGTAATGTGTCGCTTCTGTCAGGAGCTCCTGTTTCTTCATTATATGTTCCATTTTGTAAGCACGGTTTCACATTCCTGTTCTGAAACAACCAGACTGTGTGTGTGAGTGTGTGTGTGTGTGTGTGCGTGTGTGTGTAGTTGTGGCAATGGGAGAGATTTAAGTTTATGAAAGGTAGTACACTTTTCTTGAGGGGACCAGATCATCATCACTACCCGTGTGACTGCCACAGCCAAGAGGAAACCATTTTGGAGTGGAGTTGGGGTCCAAAGCTGCCCTTTCTCATGTCAGACCTATTTAAAGATGGGCGCTTTTTTGGTGAAATTATGGGTAATCATTCCCCCAGATTTTTTTAGTGGATGTACATTTTTTTCACACGATTATCTGGAAGCTTTATCAGAAAGAGACAAACTAAGTTAAAACCAAAAAAAACAAAACAAAACAAAACAAAACATTATATTACAGTCCCATTAATGCAGTTTGTTGTGGAGCAAAAGGTTGTAGAGTTTTGAGACAGTTGTCTGTCCAGTCAGTCTGATTTTTTACCCAGCCTGTTGTTGGGGTGCACCACTCTGCTCTGAGTTCATCCATCCGAGTTCTTAATGACAGTGGAAGACAGAGCTCTGCAGGGGCCTATCAGTTTGAATGCCAAACATGGCTTTTCATACTGGTCTTTAAACCTCTCTCTCTAACCCTCACACTCTCTCTCTCTCTCTCTCTCCCTCTCTCTCTCTCTCTCTCTCTCTGTCACTCTCACCCTCTCTCTCTCTCTCTCTCTCTCTGTCACTCTCTCTCTCTCCCTCTTTCTCTCTCTCTCTCACCCTCTCTCGCTCTCTCTCTCTCTCCCTCTCTCTCTCTCTCTCTCTCTCTCTCTCTCCCTCTCTCTCTCTCTGTCACTCTCTCTTTCCCTCTTTCTCTCTCTCTCTCACCCTCTCTCGCTCTCTCTCTTTCTCTCCCTCCCTCTCCCTCTCTCTCTCTCTCTTTCCCTCTCTCTTTCTCTCCCTCTCTCTCTCTCTCTCTCTCTCTCTCTGTCTTCCCACTTGTTGTTTTTTCATCCCCCTCTTTCTCTCTTCCTCCTTGGTTTCCAGCTGCGATACTGTGTAATTCTGTGGTCTGTTGCAGGAGGGAATTTCTGCGCTGGTTATGATCTGAAAGAGCTGGCCCATCACTCTGCCTCTCTCAAATTGGAGCAAGATGTCAGAGAGGGTCCCGCTCCTATGGTAAGAGCGTAACCACAGAATCTAAGTCATCTCCACCCCCACCCCCCCACCCCGTCAGAAAACACTGACTATTCACAGAACTAAAACTGTGAGACTCCACAGTGATTTATCAATAAACGAATCATCTGCTTCGCACCGCAATCTGTTTTTCATCATCGACTCTCTGGGCTTGCATCTGTGTTTGTAATGGAATTAGTTTAATCTTTACTGAGGGGAAAGACGTGTTCATTATTGTCATTCTTTTGTTGAGACAATGAGAGCGTACGGTAATTGGCTCTACGGTACCAGACCATTAGAACGGCTCTGACCGGATCCAAAGCTCACAGATGCACACAGATGAAAAAGTCCTGGAATGTTGGCAGAGGCTAAACTCACTCGACAGAATGAGAACACCCTTGTCATAGCCTCCACCACTACGGATGTTCCGGATCGCGGAATGCCAGAAACGTTCCGTGCGAACATTGTAACGTCTTCCTTTCTAATTCTCGTCCGCATTGTGTGTGTGGCAGCTGTGTTGAGCGCTTTGGTGTGTTGCTGTCTGCAGGGTCCTTCGCGCCTGACGTTGGCAAAGCCCCTGATAGCGGCGGTCAGCGGTTACGCCGTCGCAGGGGGGCTGGAGCTGGCCCTGCTGGCGGACCTCAGGGTGGTGGAGGAGAGCGCCGTCATGGGGGTGTTTTGTCGCAGATTCGGTACGGTTTGTATCGGTCGTGCGCATTGAAGCTGCGTGAGACGTCACCTCGGAAGAAACTGTCTTGAACCAGGCTATACTGTTGATCTTCCACTGTGTGTGTGTGTGTGTGTGTCTGTGTGTGTGTGTGTGTATGTGGAGCAGCGCATTTGCACAGTGTAAGGGTTTTTGTGAGTGTTTGTGTGTGTGTGTGTGCGTGTGCGTGTGTGTGTGTGTGTGCGTGTGTGTGTGTGTGTGTGTGAGCGTGCATGCGCACTATACTGCTCCAGAGCACAACCCTTGACTTCTTACTCCTAACACACATACACACACACACACACGCACACACACACACATGCACACACACACGCACACATACGCACAACAGTGGACAAAATCCAAACGAAAGCACTGTGTGCTATACCAGGTCACCTTCACACTGACCCAGTTTCAGTTTTCATAGCCCAGTCTCTCTGAAACGACCCCTCCCTCTCTGAGTCTGTCCACACAGACACCCACAGCACTGGATCCTCACTCTGATAACCTGCAGAGGGCAATGGGTTTTTTTTTTGTTGTTGTTTTTTCTGCTTAACATTTTTAGCCTTTTACAAACTGCCTTTCCCGCCTGCTAAAAATACATTCACGGTGTTTATAAATACGACGTTAGTGCTATAATTTACTGGTAGAGGTGGATTCTGTGCTGTTCTTTTAAAACAGTCTAATCATTGTGCCCCTGTGATTAAATTCAAGATCCTGGCAATAATCTAGTCAGCCCCTCATTTTTCAGACTCCCTGTGCTGACAGCTGTCATGGGGGCTCCACTGTTTGTTCAGAGAAAAAAAAATCTGTTGCCAAGAAAAGGTTTCTTCTTTCGGTAGCAGGGCATAGCTGAGAGTTCGGCTCTGACACACAAGTAATAATCAGAAATGTGAGGGCAGTCGAGGATGCATTTTTTAAAACAAACCTCCGTGTTAAGTAACTCAAAACTCTGGCGGATCTGGATATCTGGCACTAAAACTCTCAACGTTAAATTCATAATCGTTGCAATCAAGCATGTTTTGGTGGAGCGGGCATCGACCAACGTCAAAGGTGTTTGTAGCAGAAAACGCTCTAACTTAACCGCTTGGTGCTGTAAGTGCTTAATGTGCCCTGTCTCATTCTCAAGTCGTACTTGGACTGCATGGGACGGACGTTTAAACTGTTCTGTGACTTGCGTCGCCTGTTGACGCCGTGTGTACGCTGTAAAAAGCTTAGCTCAGTTTAACGCGGCCGATAACATCCTCCAACAGTCGCCATTTTTCTTCCTCCTCAGCGTATAACGGTCTAACTCAGAGCCCCAGCATCTAACAGGTGCCCGTTCACAAACAAACCGCACAAACTGTTTGTCAACAAATTTGCATGTTGTTTCCTCTGTTCCCTGTGGTCGCTGTGGCTCTTTTTTTTTTTTTTTTTTTTTTTTTTTTACTGGAGAAGAGTTTTTTAGAATGGTCTCTGTTATTTTTGGCCTGTTTTTTTTTTTTTTTTTTTTCGAAATGAAGGCTTTACATACCAACCATACCCCTGATCCTGACTTAATTCAATGTTTCCGCCGCTGTTTCCGCCTCTCCCACAGAGAGAGCAGAAAGTAGGGCCTTGAGACCAGTCATCTAAGGTAATAGTTAGCTTGGCGTTGTTTGGTGGAAAAGGTTTATTGTTGTATCCCGGTGGGTTTTAACTTAATCCTGTGTTTGACGGTGAAGGTCTGGTGCCGATTCAGACGAAGACACGTTTGGGAAGAACCTTGGGGGGTGGGGGGGGGGGGGTGGGTGTCCTTTACGCGTCACAGGGGAAACACAAAATAAATGTGGAGATGTCTGTGCGATGTGGCTAAACCTTCGCCTCAACAGAATGACAACTTCCTGTCATGTGACTCCAGAACGCACGCTTCCTCCCCGAGTGTTTTTTTTGCGGGAGAGAGAGGGAGAGAGAGGGGCCACGCGGCAGAGAGATGCGGTTACTCCGGAGTGGAAGACTCGCTGGGTTTTTTAAAACGGGGATGAAACTTAAGACACCTTTTAGAAACGTCACTCTGTTCTGTTCCCACTGTCTTTAACCCGTGGTACAGAGTGAGAAAGAACCCCTTTCCCAAACTGAATTCGCAGAAAATGACAGGGCTTTGCCTTTATTTTCGCTGAAATTGTACGTAGTATTTACTTTTATTGAGTTACAGTCCTCACGTCAGCGATTCCGTTCGGTGACCCGGACACGACGCAGAAGAACTGTGGGAACAGTTGCCTTTTTTTTTGCTTTTTTTTTTTTTTTTTTTTTTTTGCTAAGATTATGTGTCACTGATGGAAATATATGGAGTTTATGTAAATAAAACCAAGACTTTTAGCTCCAAGTTCCTGGATTCATAGAGAGAGGACATTCTTAAGATCCAAAGCAGTGAACCCTGTAACCGGCAGCGAGGGCCTTCATCACTCTTGACGTCACTGACCGTTCTGTGGGGAAAGTGGAGTGTTTGTAATCCCAGCCACAGTGTGTGCGTGTGTGTGTGAGTGTGTGTGAGTGAGTGTGTGTGAGTGAGTGTGTGTGTGTGTGTGTGTGTGTGTGTGTGTGTGTGAGTGTGTGAACCTCGTGACTGGCTAATACCATGGTTTATGACACTGACACTGGTTTGAACCACACTCAAACACACACCCAACTGCATGTGTGTGTGTGTGTGTGTGTGTGTGAGAGAGAGACATAGGGAGAGACAGAGAGATGGATGGACCGAACCAGACCAGACCAGACCCATCTGGAGTTTCCATGCACGGAACCGCACCGGGCTCTGGGGTTGTACGTTTCAGATGTCTTAGGTTGCTGATCTAGGATCAGTTTTCGCATTTTGTATTCAGACCAGCCCAGATGTATGAACTGATCATAGATCAGCACCTTTACTCTGAAAAATCTGACTCTTTTGCATCTTACCAGGGCAGGAGTTTCTGATCTGGGATCAGTTTTTATTTCCCCGTTTTAGAATTCTAACCAATAAATACAGTTCTATGGACAGAGAGTCGCCGAATCCCAGATCAGGGCTCTTGTGCCGAGGCCCTTGACGCGCAGGGGGGCGGGGGTTTTAAAATCACCTGCCCTCAGTTCGGCACTCGCTCTCTCTCTCTCTAAAAGTGGTTTGACCGGAGCCGAACGTTTGGGCCTGTCCGCCGGAGGAGCCGCCAACAGGCGGGTTATAAAGTGCTAATTCTCTCTGTGCGACTACTGCTAGCCCCCCCCCCCCCCCCCCCCACCACACACACACACACACACACACACACACTCACTCACACGGCCCATTACAGAGTAGCTCACAATGACACCACGTTCACCTAAATCAGTTATGACCACACTTTTTATTCATCTCGAACAATTTCCACGTCTAAAGCTGCGCGATTTCCTTTCCAAAAGCTCCTTTGATCTTTTTTTAATACGAACCATCTGACTCTTAAAACAGAAGCTCTAAACACTCCGTTTAAACAGAGACCTCCTTTATGTGACGTCTGCGTCATTTTCGGGTTTTTTTTTTTATTAAAACGATTATGTGGGATTTGACCAGGATGTGTCATGACGGTGCGCTTTGCTCCCTCGGTAGAGGAGACCTGCCCGTGCCCCGTATCTGTGTCCGCTTGGCGAAAGATCCTCCGTGAACGTACCTGAGAGGAACAGGATCTCAGACGTGCATTAAACAAACGTTTATAAGTTGTCTTTTAAGGAGCCCTGGGGCCGTGTTGGAGTGTTGATGTATATCCATGTCATATTCATGTATGTGTGTGTGTGTGTGTGTGTGTGTGTGTGTGTTAACCAAGAAAACACACGGAACCGAATTAATAGCTAATGTTCAGAACTAGCTCTGAGTCTTACGGTCTGTGGGAGACATGACAAATATATAGAAATTACAGTATGCCGGAGACATGAGGAATGTATTTCTATAAATAAAACCAAGGGGACCGTGTGTTTAGGGGCTGGTGCTTAGAACCAGGGTCTCCACCCCATGTGCTATGTCGTATTGCCCCCAACCCCCCCCCTCCACCCCCGAGTTCTCCCCAGACAGCTCCCCTGGGGGTGGGCAGACGGTTTTGCCGAGGGATGCCGGCGTGAAACTTGAATAAGACTAAAAGAGATGATGTGTATATATTTGTAATATGTATGTGAGTGAGTGTGTGTGAGTCTAAATGTCAGAGATCATTCTGATAATGAGCTATTAGTTGCATGTCTGTTCTTGTTTATTTTCTTTTTAAATCTGTGTGCGTGTGTGTGTGTGTCCGCTCTGTCGTTCTGGAAGTCTGTAATCCGCATGGCGGCTAATGCCTGTACCCTTGTGGACTTTGATGTGGTCTGGATGCCAGTATCACCAGTGCAGAGGAAAAACATCAGCCAGGCCAAACCTAGTCCTAAAGTTCAACTTCAGTATCACTCTCTACCCAAAGCGCTCGCTAACGTTTCATCCAGTTCAGTTCTGTCTCAGCCGCCGCAGTCTCGAACAGTTCCCGCTCTTCTCGCTGACCTCACAAAAACAGGAATGACGGAAACTTGTGGACTCTCTGAAAACAGTTCTGCTGCTTTGACACTGAATGACCCAAATCCTGAAGCCACCTATTTTTTTCCACTGTTTTCTTATGGAAGGTGGGTTTTTTTTTTTTACCCTTCAACAAAAAGGATACTACAACCTCAGAGTATGTTAGAGGCTACCGCGTCCTGTTTGCCTTGATGTTTGGGGTCAGTCTTACCTATTCAAGCTCTCATCCTTACCGTTAACTTTGTCATCAAACCTTTATATACGTCCGGTCATATAGAGCTTTATATATGTCTGGTCATATAGAGCTTTATATACGTCCAGTCGTATAGAGCTTTATATACGTCCGGTCATATAGAGTTTTTGTTTTCATCAACCCTACTTAACTACACCCAGTAAACCACATGCACCGGACTGAATCCACCAGAGCCGCCTCTCTCTCTCTGTCTCTCGCTCTCTCTCTCTCTCTGTCTCTCGCTCTCTCTCTCTCTCTCTGTCTCTCGCTCTCTCTCTCTCTCTGTCTCTCTCTCTCTCTGTCTCTCGCTCTCTCTCTCTGTCTCTCTCTCTCTCTCGCTCTCTCTCTCTCTGTCTCTCGCTCTCTCTCTCACTCTTGCTCTCTCTCTCTCACTCTTGCTCTCTCTCTGTCTCTCTCTCTCTCTCTCTCTCGCTCTCTCTCTCTCTCTCTGTCTCGCTCTCTCTCTCTAGCTCTCTCTCTCACTCTCTCTCTCTCTCTCTCTCTCTCTCTCTCTCTCTTGCTCTCTCTTTCATTCTTGCTCTCTCACTCTTGCTCTCTCTCTCTCTCTCTCTGTCTCTCGCTCTCTCTCTCACTCTTGCTCTCTCTCTCTCTCTCTCTCTCTCTCTCTCTACTGCATTAAGGCCAACAGGACGGCTCTGAGACGGCTGTATCAGCAGGTTCTTTTGGACTGAGCGTGGGATAAGCAGAGCTTTTCCGGCACCTGATAGCTGAGCCCGTCCGGCCTTGAAGCCCGGCCTGGCTAATCTACAGAGATAGAGCCGGACACCGCTCACTGAAGTCCTCTCTCTTTCTTCCTATTCTAATCTAATCTGCTCTCAGGCCTTCTGGGAAACATGCCACTCCTCCGTCTCCGCTTTTCAGCCGGGGGGGGGGGGGGGGGGGGGGGGGGGGGGGGGAGGCAGAGGGGGAGGGGTGTCGGCGGTGGGGCGCGTGTCCTCCTAAAATGTTTCCGAAGTTACGCGTGTTTTTGTCGTGTCTGAGATGCCGGTCGGCCTCTTTCTCTTCTCTGAGCGTAAGGGTTACAAAACG